>NC_056732.1:1805242945-1805422945 GCF_019279795.1 Protopterus annectens
TGAACGCTGCACTACATATATCTGACACCGGTCTTCTACACAACATCTGCTGCTGTCCATCAGCTTAGATGTACCAATCTAAACCTGGCACACTAATACCACCTGTGGTAATGTCCTGACAAGAGTGGCTACTTCACCCATATAGTACCATTCATAGATGAATGTCCTGAGACCAGGTAAACACCCTGACACCTAGAGGACAACTGCATTGTATGTGTATGCTAAACAGTGCTAGATGTGTAGCGTTCATAATCACAGCTGCCAATCTAGATCCGACAATGGGGAATACTGACATCTGTGCAGTGAGGAACACCTGGCTTAAGGCTCAATTTTGCAAAATATCACTACCACTGTATACCTCAGATACAGACATGTGGGCCATAACACCATTACGGACCTCTCCAGGTGGTAATGTCCCCACGTACTTGAAGGCTACTCACATGTACTGAGCAGTACACTCTCAAAAGCCATCACAGATGTGTCAGGTGCAGATCACAGTGTCAAAAGCCACATTCTAGGATGTAGCCCTCAGACATCACCATGTCCTTGGACCAGCAACACACATCCATGCATGTGGCAGAACATACATTAGTAAAACACCATGTTACTCATGACCAGTGGACTGTACCTAGCTCTACAGCAACTGTGCAGACTACCAATGTACTGACGCAGTTCCATCATGTGTTATGCAATGCAATGATACCACTGTTCATAACCAGGTTGGCTGTACACATAACAGGGGCCCTGGGTCATATACAGCTGTAACAGATAACTGTTGCTGTACACCAGTAAACACACTCATGTTTGGATATGACATACATGTACCTGCCATGGATATGTACATGCCCCACATGCACACAACACATATGTACATAGCATAGCTGTTGCTGTCCTTCATGCAGACAAGTGGCTACAGCAATTACACACATGCACATGGAAGGTAGGTCCATGGCTGTTGAATGCTAAAAATACATAAGGTGTGATAGCAATGTTGACAGAGTTAACATTCCATGGATAAAGAAATTCCCCAAGAACACAAATTACCTCCACAGATCAAAGTAGAAAGCAAAAAGCCTTAAGAAAATATCTCCAGGAGGCAGGCTATAGTATATCTAACTCACTTCAATTTCAGTTCTCAGTTCCAACTTCAAAAATACATCAGCAAAGGCAAAGGCAAGGATAACTCCACTTCAGTAAAACCAGCACTGCTTTATTCAGACAACACAAGCGCTTTCACTACTGCTTCTTCAGGTGTTTGAAAATAGTTACACTCCCACCTGCTTAAGTACTCTGCTAAAACACATGACCAATTCATCTTAAAGGTAAACCACCTTTAAAATTCATTAAACACAGTAAATTCATCTAAAAACTGCATATAATTCATCAACAATATAATCATGAAAATAAATACACTTAATGTATGCACATAAAGCATCAACATAAAATACATAAAATATATATATATATATATATATATATATATATATATATATATATATATATATGAATAAAAATAAACTAATGTATGCATATAAATATATAAAAATGTAAACATGTATATCAAAAATATTTTTTGATGTAGAAATATACATATTTGATGTGTTCCTCTTACCCATGCATCATGGTTTCACTGGTGGCGTGCTGGGCATGCTCACACACTTAGTAGCGAAGGGCTGTTTTGTATGCACTCTGATTCCTAAACACGGAAGGGCACAGTGTGTCGATAGTTATCATTGTTAGCATGAGCGGCTGCACTACATATATCTGACAATCGGTCTTCTACACAACATCTGCTGCTGTCCATCAGCTTAGATGTACCAATCTAAACCTGGCACACTAATACCACCTGTGGTAATGTCCTGACAAGAGTGGCTACTTCACCCATATAGTACCATTCATAGATGAATGTCCTGAGACCAGGTAAACACCCTGACACCTAGAGGACAACTGCATTGTATGTGTATGCTAAACAGTGCTAGATGTGTAGCGTTCATAATCACAGCTGCCAATCTAGATCCGACAATGGGGAATACTGACATCTGTGCAGTGAGGAACACCTGGCTTAAGGCTCAATTTTGCAAAATATCACTACCACTGTATACCTCAGATACAGACATGTGGGCCATAACACCATTACGGACCTCTCCAGGTGGTAAATGTCCCCACGCACTTGAAGGCTACTCACATGTACTGAGCAGTACACTCTCAAAAGCCATCACAGATGTGTCAGGTGCAGATCACAGTGTCAAAAGCCACATTCTAGGATGTAGCCCTCAGACATCACCATGTCCTTGGACCAGCAACACACATCCATACATGTGGCAGAACATACATTAGTAAAACACCATGTTACTCATGACCAGTGGACTGTACCTAGCTCTACAGCAACTGTGCAGACTACCAATGTACTGACGCAGTTCCATCATGTGTTATGCAATGCAATGTTACCACTGTTCATAACCAGGTTGGCTGTACACATAACAGGGGCCTCTGTCATATACAGCTGTAACAGATAACTGTTGCTGTACACCAGTAAACACACTCATGTTTGGATATGACATACATGTACCTGCCATGGATATGTACATGCCCCACATGCACACAACACATATGTACATAGCATAGCTGTTGCTGTCCTTTGTGCAGACAAGTGGCTACAGCAATTACACACATGCACATGGAAGGTAAGTCCATGGCTGTTGAATGCTAAAAATACATAAGGTGTGATAGCAATGTTGACAGAGTTAACATTCCATGGATAAAGAAATTCCCAAGAACACAAATTACCTCCACAGATCAAAGTAGAAAGCAAAAAGCCTTAAGAAAATATCTCCAGGAGGCAGGCTATAGTATATCTAACTCACTTCAATTTCAGTTCTCAGTTCCAACTTCAAAAATACATCAGCAAAGGCAAAGGCAAGGATAACTCCACTTCAGTAAAACCAGCACTGCTTTATTCAGACAACACAAAGCTTTTCACTACTGCTTCTTCAGGTGTTTGAAAATAGTTACACTCCCACCTGCTTAAGTACTCTGCTAAAACACATGACCAATTCATCTTAAAGGTAAACCACCTTTAAAATTCATTAAACACAGTAAATTCATCTAAAAACTGCATATAATTCATCAACAATATAATCATGAAAATAAATACACTTAATGTATGCACATAAAGCATCAACATAAAATACATAAAATATATATATATATATATATATATATATATATATATATATATATATATATGAATAAAAATAAACTAATGTATGCATATAAATATATAAAAATGTAAACATGTATATCAAAAAATATTTTTGATGTAGAAATATACATATTTGATGTGTTCCTCTACCTGCGTAATCTCCTTTTCTTTAAAGTTGGTTTCACTGGAATATTCTCATTCAAACCATGCCCACAGGTAGCCCTCAGCATAATGATCCACCTTGCTTCCAATTCTTCCGTTCTCTCTCTAGCATCACTATACCTATCACTCTCCAAAACTTTAGAAATGACCATGAATCGAAAATTATGACTTATGCCTTTGTCCAAAATATGTTTGGACAAAGCATTAATCCTTGACCCTTTGCTAATATGGTACAGCAAATTTGCTAATATGGTACATGCAGTTTTTAGATGAATTTACTGTGTTTAATGAATTTTAAAGGTGGTTTACCTTTAAGATGAATTGGTCATGTGTTTTAGCAGAGTACTTAAGCAGGTGGGAGTGTAACTATTTTCAAACACCTGAAGAAGCAGTAGTGAAAGCGCTTGTGTTGTCTGAATAAAGCAGTGCTGGTTTTACTGAAGTGGAGTTATCCTTGCCTTTGCCTTTGCTGATGTATTTTTGAAGTTGGAACTGAGAACTGAAATTGAAGTGAGTTGGATATACTATAGCCTGCCTCCTGGAGATATTTTCTTAAGAGTTAACATTCCGTCTGTACTGGTTACCCATGACAACTATCATATCATACAGCAGTCCATGTGTCATGTATGTCATCACACATGTCCACCAATTGCGATGCCTACAAACATGGCTAAATGACAGGAATGTAGGACCTATACACATGCACATGTAGTGGTGTGCATTCAGCTACCATGCGTGTGCAGTAGCTGATGTTTGCAGTTGATCTGTGTCTTACTACAACATGCAGTTGCAAAGCAGCCCCATCATTGACACCTGTATATGGTGAAATACTGACAGTACAGTAAGATGTACATCAGGTATGGATGGATGTGTGTACATAAAGTGGGGGGGCCAACTTTGCAGATGGATGTTTGCTGAAGACAGCTCACAGGTGTGTCACAAGCCATCCTACCATAACATGTGCAAACACTAAGCTATGTTTCTGTTAATTGAAGGTGAAGACATACAACCTACACAGCAGTCAGGGTGTCACTGACTGTGAATCACTTGACACCTGTAACACTTAAGACCTCCCATGTGCATATAGCAGCACAATTGCCAAAGGTAGCATCGGTACACATTGTAATGCGGGCAATACTGCTGCATGTCTGTCATACATATCATAAGATAGTAGGTGTTTGATTCACAGTACTGCCATGTATGTTTGCTTGTGTGTCCATATATGCCACGTATGGTGGTGAATACATCCCAATTGCTACACACCCCTGTACACTGTTGTAGAGATCTGTACATACTGCAGTGTAGAAAGCAAGACATAGGCAGGGGTGTGTGTGTATCACACACATGTGAGCTATCTGTATGTGCATGACATAGGTGCATTCAATTGTAATTGTAATATACATTTATCTCCCTATTCTGTTCACCCTGTGCATCAGACCATATGAGCATGTCCCTGCACCGATGGTGTGGATGACAGGGATGAGGCACAGGCATCATCATATGCACAGGGTGATAATGTTTGCCAGGGGCCTAGGCTGCACCAGTGGATGACATCATGTGTGTGGTTTAGGGCCTGTGATCTAATTGGCCATATGTGGTTGTTATGCATGTGAATGTTGCGGTGCCCTACAGATGTTTCTGGTGTGTGCTTGTATGTGTGCACACAGTTCTGCCTTGTGTCTGGCCTACACAGGGGTATTATTGACAGCTCCAGACTGTACAGATCAGGATTTACAGCTCACGGTGTCTGACCACGGCCACATGATCTGTGCCTGCCAGGGGTTGCATGGGCACTACCAGGCAGAGGTACAGATTGGGTACTGTCCAATAACACATGTCCACTGGAACCGTGTCCCCATTGGGACCATCCAGGGCCACGTCCACGTGGCCTGCTGTGTCCTGGTGTGGACAGAGCAGCACCAGCTGCACTGCTGCTACTACCGCCATTATGGGAGCGGGCATGTGAGGTAACTCGTTCATGTAGACCTGCACCAGGTGGTGTAGCTGGCCTACGTCCACATGCCCTATGCCTCACTCCTACCAGATGTTCCGGCACATACAGCTCACGCTCACAGATTGTCATGCCATGGTCAAGGATTCCAACCATGTGACTCAATCGTCTGTCCAAAACTTCAGCAATCTGCTGCTGAGCATTTGCCAATGCCTGGATGTTGTCACTTAAAGAACGGATAGCAGCCCTCTGAAGCCTCTTCCCTTCTCTGTTCTGCCATTCAGCACATGCCTGTGCCTCCATTACAGTCTGAAACATGTGTCTGTTGACACCAGCTGCTGCACTCTGTCCTGCAGGGGCATGTCGGCCAGAGGTCCTCCTATGAGCAGCACTGGCCACATGCCTGTGTGGTACATCTGCAGTCATTTGACTGACACCATGGTGTGAATACACACCTTCTGTAGCCATCACATGTTCCTGTTCCAAGCTACCACACACTAACAGTCCTTCCTCTATGGCCACTGGTGATGGGGTATGTGTTGGCATGAGAACTGCATGCGGGGAAGAGGGGGATATAGGTGGAATGGCAACCAATGGCACAGATTCAGCCCCTGACAACCCTGCCTGTGCCTCAAGCATATGTTCATCATCACTGCTAGAGTCTGTGGGGACACTAACATCAGATGGACCGCAGGAGGGTAATGCACCTACATCACCTGTGAAGGCAAACAAAGACTCTACATTACAATAGAAAGACAAACACAGACACACAGACACACACACAGACACACACACACCATGCCTGTGATTTGACAGAAGGCATGCAACATGCATGTGATACAGCAGATGGCATGCAGCTCAGACATTAATAGTGTTAGTTATCATACATCCCTGGGTTGCACACAACAGCAAGCATGTGTCATAGCAGAAGCCATGCATTTCACACAATCATGGTAGTAAGTTAGCATCCCTGTGTTACACCATGTGGACCAGCACAGGTTAACAGTACACATGGCTGATGTGAGTTATATGACCTTGACATTAACATGTAGTATGACATGTAATCTGCTGACGTGTGCATTGACATGCATACATGTTTGACTCAATGGTGTCCTGACACATGTACAGCGGTGTAATGGTGTCACATTGCAGTGTTGTCTGTACGCCCTACAGATAGAAGGCAGTTTTAGCAGATGTACATGACCATTGAAGGGTATTATGAGGCGTCTATATTGCTATACAGTGTGAAGTACAGACACAGTGCCATTGCATGGAATCATGAGACATCTCTGTTGCTATACAGTGTGGATTACACACACAGTGCATAGCCCTGACTGTGTGCATACACAATACATAAATACTGTGGATTGTGACCCATGTCGCTGAGGTGTATACACACTAAACCATGATGTGCCATGTGTGACAGGTCACCGTAGGACATATGGATGACACCCCTGCACAACTGCTAAAATTTCTTAGCTGCCTGGCAACCATATCCACACATGGCTGACTTGTCAATACACCATGTCCCACATGACATTTGTGTACCACATACACACACGAGGTGCACGGCTGACAGTGATGTCCAACAGCAGCAAGGGAAATGTACTGTATCTGTGGCCTGATGTGGTGTCTGTGTATGTATGTGGATGCTGTACAGGTGACTACTGTCATGCTGTGACACAGTCATGATGTTCAACCCATCTTATGTGGTTGAATTAAGCGACGCCTCCACAAGCTGTGCACAGGCTTGTAGGATGTCCAGTGTTCCGCATCTACAATAAAACCATTCAACAAAGGCTATAGTTGGACCATGTGTAGCCAATGTACAACAGGGTGTACACACAAACACATCACATCTACTGTGTGTTGCTACATGTCTCTGGCATCCTCCATGGCCATGTGTGAACATGTGTTGGCCAAATGGTTGTGATGGCCATTTATCTCACATGTCTGTGTTGTCCCATATGACATACACCAATAGATGTCAGATACTCCACAGTCCACAGGGTTATGCAGACAAAGGGTTGCATGTTTGGTATGTGGGGTATGTTTTATGGGATAGTGAGACAATGTTGCAGCCGGACCACTACATGTCATGGACATGTCAGATGGCATATCACAATGTGTGCACTCATTGCAGGGGTATATTCCACAATGGTGAATCCTGTGGGCTGCCCAAACTCCAGATCACTGTGTAGTACTGTTTGCGTATCCCACATGTGTTGTTCTGATGTATAGTACATATTCCTACATTGAACAACACCTCCACCATTGTATGCACAGCTATCCACACATCTAGCAATGACAGTTTATGTGGTTTCATGTCGGTGTTTCATTTAGTTTGTATGTATTGCACATGGGTAGCCAGTGTGATTGATTACAGATGCGACCTGTATATCGTGACCGGACCATACATTATGTGTACATGTGTTAACTGGCCACATGGTGAATAGATCTATGCATTAACATGCCTGATACTTATACCTGTCTCACCTGCAACAGCCTGCTGTCTCTGCGGATTGCCAGAGGTACCTATATAGGGGTGACACAGCAGTATGATCATTATCCATGACTGTATGACAGCTACAGGGTGCAATGTGCATGTTAACACATTCACCAGTACAATAGGATATACTATGGAGTATGCACATGTGTGCATACACAGGGTAGCATACTATAGTATGTGGCATGTGTGTAAACATACCTTGCATATGATGTTACATTACATATTGTACAGTGACACATGCAACTAAATGGGATATAATAGTTATATGTGCAGTAGTGACTTACCAGGCAACTCCAGGCTCAGTGGTTGAGAGACACCCACCTCCACGATGACAGCTAGGGTTTGTGGATGCTGTTCTGATGGTGTACCCAGATTGGCCAGTAGCTCCTCGGTACATGTGAGTGGGGGCTGGGTTGGTGGCCCACCACCTGTTGCACCTTGTTCCCTGGTGATTGCATTTGCACGCTGTTTTGCATGTCTGATCAGGTCCGTGCAGTGTCTGCGCATCTGCTGGTATGTGTGGTTATGGCCACCCACATCATTAACCCTCCTGCAAAGTTCCTGCCACAGGTCATCACGCTGCTGTGCATGCTGTGGCACATGGCTGAACAAGACCTCATAGTTATCTTGGAGGTAAGGTATGAGGGCGTCATCCTCCAAGCGGCTATAAGCTGGGAGTCTTGATCGAGGCATATCTGGAAGATATGATGGAGACAGGTCACAGTATCACAGAGATACAGCTGCACATACATGTGTATTATATTTAGTACACATGAACAGTTGTATTTGCAAATCTTCATGACACTGACATGACTGACATGTTTGTGTCACTCACATGTCACACCCAATGGGGATTGGATATTATCACCATATATATGTGTGTCACCGGATTACATTACTCATACTCCATGTGAATGCTGTCTTGCTGTGGGCATGTCTGTTTGCCTGTACAGGTGTTCTTACCTATCAGCACATGCCTGGATGTGTCCACATTAATGCTGCTGACCTTGATGCTGTGTATATGTTACATATCGACACATACACTGCCTTAACAGACATGACCTGTGACAATGCAGACATGTGCACAGAAACCTTTACATGCATGTGTTTTGCCATATACATCTACATGGCACTGTACAGCAGTTCAACATCCTGCCACGTATCACCTGTGTTGCACATGTGATACACATGAGACAATGGCTAGCCGGATGGTATTTGCAAGGATGGTTATCAATATAGCATGTAAGGCCAAGGTCATGTAGTAGTGTGTATACCCTGGTCCATGTATGAGCATAAGATGTAAGGTTTTCTAGCTGCATCCGACAGCCATGTTCCCGCCGCCAGGTCAATCAGTGCCACATAACTGATCCAGACGGTTAATGATACATCTACCATGCGGTCATCACACCATGTCTGACAGAGATGAAATGTGCAGCTTTGCTGGACAGGGTTGCATAGTATGGCAGGAGTATGAAATGTGTATGGCACAAGGATCTGTCCAGCATGTAGTGATCCTTGTACTAGGAAGGTGGCTGTCCATGACGTATGTATTTCAGATACGGATAAATACATGTAGCATATCCAACGTCACAGTGTTGGACATGTCTTTATGCAGGGTAGGCAGCATGCTGCATATTGGAGATGAGGATTGTGAAGGCTGGTGTCGCCCATCCAAATATGGGCAATACCCCTTAAAGGTGATATGTGATCCAATATTGGTCACTTGAGTGATGAGTATGGCTGTAGAATGACCTCCATGCTCATGGATGGCACCCTGTCATGACTAGGGTTGCCTCTTATGACTACCTAATAGGCTTGGTGATGTCACTAGCTCAGGGAGGTAAAATGCACAGCACCATCCCTTACACACAGTGTCCATTATGTTGACCGCTGCCTAGGTGGTAGTTCATGGGTGCAGGGTTATTAACCTAGCGGTGACAATGCAATATGCAGCTGTCAGATTGTGCACATATGTCACACAGCTCACCCATAAAACCCATTCTGTATGTTGTCCACAACACTGAGTCAGCTATTGCTCCTAGGTCATAGCCATTCACATACTTACATATGCAGATGCCTCCCATTTGTCTGTGTGGTATGGGCTACAATGAGGAGGAGTACAACAAATTAACCATTTTTTACTGTAGCTGCCACTGGTGTGATATGCACATATCATTCAGACACCTTTTGTAGTGTTGGTTCTGTCAACAGGCCACTGGCAGAACACTCCTGTGACATACAAAGGTACATCTAGTATACTGAGTGTAGGTGGAACACAGTATGGGTGATGATGTCCTATGACCTGTCACAGGTATGATATGCAGTGGGAAATCATCCGTACTGTCATCTACATCTGTACTGCTAACAACATATATGTTGATTAAGGTTCATGGACTTTCAGACCAGACTCAGCAGGGTAATAGTGCAGTGCCTCCCATTATGAGTGTTGTCTCCACTTTGTGGATTGTGATACCTGTTGGTGTGCACCATTCAGTGTTTTCACAGACTGACATGAAGTTCTACATGATGTGTATGTGTAGAGCAAACTGTTTTGCCATATGTGTATGATACAACCAGGGATGTGGACAGGTCACATGCAGCCTGATTGCACCTTGTACCATCATAGTTATGGTTACAGGAGCTCTGTAGCGTTCATGGATATGTGATTGTGTACCTGTTAGGGGGCAATGAGATTATGTTATCCGAAACCCTATCTGTATTGCTTATTCATGCTCAGCACTTGTTCAGAACATGTAAGCACTTCATGAGCTACTAATTACTACAGCACTCAATCCTACTCATTTCCTAGAGGTAAACACTGTTTGTACTTACATTTCCAGCTTGCTTAGAGTAAAATAGCTGTTGTACACACCTACCTCACATATCTAGTGAGAAAATATTCAGGCATGTCCAAGTGTCAATTCCCATTGTTATCGCCTGTCTATATGATGAATATGGGCATCATGGGGCAATATAGAAATTGTCTCGTGTACACGGTCAATGCTCTCCTCCTAATATACAGCACTATAACCTGTGGGAGATGCACATATGTAGCCATGCTGGAGGTAATGCTTTCTCCAACCCAGACTGAATCTGACAATCATGTGGGGATGTTAAATGTTTGCACCACACCACACTCATCACATATTCTCACTAGATCTCCACCACCACAGGCCACACATAGTAAGACTACAACATTTGCAGAGCCTCTCAATACTACTCTGTGTAGGCAACAGAGGACTCCGAAGCAGAAATGCAGGCAGCCCCCATCACCCAACACAACACCAATTACTTATAGCCCACAGACTCAAGTGTGCCCATCACCTACAGCCAGTAGGGCGATATAACATACCCAACACACTAGTCATAGGTGACTCTATAGGCGGTCACACTGATGTCCCACTCAGCAGGCTACACAAGTTGATAGTCACTTTCAGCTGGCTGTCGGGTAACAGGATCCGCAACATAACCTATGCACTCAGGTCACTCCTCAACAGGTACAAGATGACTGTCATTCTCCATGTTAGTGTGAATGCCCTGAGATGTAACTTCCTGGACTACATGTACAGAGACATGCAACAGCTCTCCGATCTTGTAGCCCAGGCAGGTATCGCCCTAGCCCTGAGAAGCATTCTGCATTCATCCAGGCTGATAACACAGTACAATGACTGAATTATTCACTTCAACAGTTGGCTATGCTTCTGGTGTCATTCCAAGGGTATCCAGTATCTGTCTGTTTTGAAAGACATGATCGACAGAACACAATGCTTTGGCACAGATGACCTGCACCTGTCGGCCCTGGGATTACGGATAATGTCTAAGGCTCTTGCTGCTCCTATAGTGCCTGTTTTAGGCACGGTTCAAATAACATATTCACCACCATAACAGGAACAGGCAAGCAAAATCTGAGGGTAATGTTACTCAGTGCTTGACATCTTCATCTCATACGCACTCACCCGAGGCACTCCTTGTAATGGACCACTTTGATATCTCTGCAGTGACTGGGACCTGCTTCTAGGCTCCTGAGAGCACTCCTGCACTAACAGGCTATTATTCAGACCACACCTTTCAGTCATGTAACCAGGACCGGAACACCCACAGTGGAGGTGTGTCCATATTTCCCAAGGGTATACACACCTCCAAGCTGGTTGCTTAGCACAATGCATCAGAGGTAATCCAAGTGCAACTAACTGTGGCCATAACTGCTATACAAATTGTAGTTTGCTAAAGATTCCACACCATACCCCACGGTTAACAGCCCTCACTTCTTGGTGTACTGGAAAGTAGGGTTCAAACAGGAACTACTGATGTGCGACTGACACTACCCCACACTTAACTGGGAAACCCACTCATGTATCGACACATTAGGCCAACACTTTCTGGGATTCATAACCTCCAATTGGCTGGATCAACCTATCCACACCACCACCAGGGCCAACAATATCCTAGACCTGGACATTATCAATATGTGTGACTGGTGTTCCACACCTGGGGTTTTCCCCTCGTTGGTCAGATCCGAATGTAAGCTAATCACCCTTGTTATCCACATCCCGGCACCACACCCTTCATGGAAAACATAGTACAATATTTCTACAATGCCAACTTAAGGCTTCTTATGACTGCAGTAGTAAACGTCATGACACCCGTGCAGATGGACAATATAGTTACAAATGCTGAATCATAAACAACTGCACTTATTTAGCACTTAGACGACTGCATGGATCATGCTATCCCAAACAGAGCTATGAAGGTACCCACCAGAAAATGGACACCACTCTGGGGGTCCACTGCCATGGACATAATGTACAACAGAAGGAGGAGACTGTTGCAAAGTAGAGTATAATCCCATGGGTGGGGAGGCTCCCTGGTCAGCCTCAGTAGAAATCTGAGATCCCTTTTCCCATCCTCCAAAGCTAGCTATGTAAACATTACTGTGACTCATTCCAAGAACTACCACAAAGCATTCTGGAGGTATGTCACTACTCTCAATGGCGATACCCACATCTGCTCTGGCATACAGCGGTTAGGCATGAACATTACAGAACTGGCTGATATTGGCAACATCCTGGCAGATAGGTTCAGTGCTAACTTTACACCCCTCTCACACCCTAAAGGGCCCAAATCTATACAGGAACAATGCAGAGTGCCTGCGGTCACAACTATGCAGTTCCAAGCTACACTCTCTAAAGCCAGGAACACAGAATCCATGTGACCGTACAACATCCCAGGCTGCGATTTACACAAACTTTAGAACAAAATGGCTCCCCATTTGGACACCAAATTCACTAATAGCCTTGTATCAGGCATTGTGCCCTTGAATGGCGCACAGCAACAGTTATCACATTCCACAAAGGTGGTGCCACAATGGACCAGAGGAACTATTGCCCTATACACCTGACTAGACTGTTCTGCAAGGCTATGGAGCACATCATCATGGATCTCATTCACAGAGACATTGGTAGCCTCCAAACCTTTGATACCACCCAGTTTGGATTTGTTAGGGCCAGACTTTGACTCCTAAATCTGAGGGAGTCCTTTGAGACAGTTACCAAGGTAGTAGATGAGAGTAAGGAGGTCCACACAGCCTACTGTGTCCTCTCAATGGCTTTCAACACCGTTCCCCATTCTGGTATTGTCAACATACTCATCCACCTGCACATCAACCCCTATGTCACAAGATGTTATGCAAAGTGGCTCACGGACAGGACCAACACAGTGAGGGTAGCATACCCTAGTTCCTACTGTAAATCAGTTACAATTGGCATACCCCAGTCCTCGGTCATAGGGCCCCTCATGTTCGGTATATGCTTCACTGAGGTACAGGCTAGCACAGAAGGACTTACCCTGAATCGGTTTGCAGACAACTGCAATCTAGGGGCCATGATTTATTCACCAGCTGATACAGACACCCTCCATAAGGGTGTCACTGTGATGGATACCTAGTGTCAATAACATGGCCTCAAGCTGCATGCCACAAAGTGCATAGACATCCCCTTTGGATTACACTAATCACCCACTGACTGTCACATAGGTGGTAGTCCCCTACATACATAACACACTATAAGGGATCTTAGAACACAAGTAGATAGCACCCACTCCTTTGATAACCATATTGCCAAGGTGGCGTGGATATCCTTCTACATGGCCACCCTATTCTGTAATGGGTTTGTAGCCAGAACAGAGGCAGCCATTGTGCCTCTCTACTCATGACTTATGAAACACGTTAAAGGGTACAACACCCCATTTTGGATGTACCTTGCGAGACAACAGCAACAGATTTAAATACCACAACATTAACACACCAAGAGGATTACTGACCTCCGAAGGATGACGTATGCAGCCCAACTACAGGAACCCCAACTGTACGCATTTGCATACTGCATACTCAGAGGTGATCTCTACAGAACATACAAGGCCCATGTCCAAAACATTATTGATGGATATGCTCCACATAAGCAAAAGCCACTGAGAGCCACATGCTCTGGGATATGTACCTAAATGCAACAATGACTAGGACATGCTGGAGGGATACATTCTTGAACTGGACACTCACCATGCTTTGGAACATGATTCCTATGTACATCAGGCAGGGACCCTCACTAGCACTCTTCAAGAGATAACTCGATGGGTGGATGGGAGACAGACATGTACACCAGGGATCACTGCAGTGGCTCTACTGTACACAGGTGCAGGAAACACATGGCTCTGCTGTTCACAGGCACAGGACACTAACCTAGGGAGGTGCCACAAGTGCAAACACTGTAGTTGGGCTTATGAATGGACTTGGCCAGACAGCATAGTACCTAACTATGAACCTATGAAGCTATTACATGTCCTTTGTGCATGGATAATTGACTAGCTCTTCCATTTCAATTAGCTATCATGCTGATACACTGTCTGATGACTACAAGTCATATGTATCCTGTTACTGTGTATTGTACATGCCAATAGACATACCTGATGTTTGCATAATATAACAGTAATGCTATGTAAAATGTTAGACATATCTACCTACAATACTGTACATTTCACATTTTTGCAACAATATCCCATAATGCAAATCATATTTGGACAGCAGGACCACCTCAGACATGTTATTCTCAGTTATAAGCCCATATATAAGCCTACTGTTACAGTATATCAACATATACTATCCCCTGTTATGGCACATACTTGTTGGACAAACCCTGCCACTGACAGCGGCTGGAGTGGAATTGTTGTATTTGAAGTCCTTATGTAGCATCCCTTGTGGTGTATGAGGTGTTTACTTTGTGACCCACAGCAGTGCACACAATTTCTACAAGCGTTACTGTGCTCAACAATACATCACTACATAATACCTTTTCCCATTATATGCATTGCATACACTTTCATTAATACAGAACAGGCACTACATACACTAACATACTGAGTGTTCTACATACCTTCTTAGTAGTCCGAGTTTACGAAAATATCAGTCGTATTCCTTTTCTGTTTTAACGGTTTTCTCGTATGTACATACGGTTTGAATGTATGACAAGCCATCCTTTTATACGTAGATACCAGTAACATGTGGTATCCTGCCACCAATTGGTGTTCCGTTGTAGATGATTAGAGGCACATCAGCTGTGCAGCTACTCCATTAGCCAATACTCCACTTTGGCATTGTCCCTTTGCCCTACCTTCGAGGAAGACAGCCTGGATGTGTTGTTTGTGATGAATTGCAACTGCTATATGGAGAGACACAGAGATATTTTAACTTCATGTCCCCCGTGGATTGCATGTAATGGCCAGAGGATGTAGTTCTACATGTGAGTGTAGCTGTTATATCAACCGTCTGATACGAGACTATTGCAAACAAAACCTGTAACATCGGCGTCTGTTTCATTGTACAACAGCAACGGTTTCACATAGCGTCATTATAGTGTGTTTTTCACAAGGTATGTTAAGCCTTCTGCAGATGTCATTGAGTGAGTGGATGTTTGTGATGTTATTACAGTCTGTATTGCAATTGTTTCGGGTGTGGGGGAGATGTAGGTAGGTGTACATAGCAGATAAAGGTTTGTGGGGACTGCATTTATACATATTCCATATGTGTGTGAGGGCTCCTTCCCTAATTGAAGACCTATCATTTAGTAGACTAATACTATGGTTATTGCAGGCTTATTCATTAAGCCATTGTTAATTGGTTCCTATATAACATGCAGGTGATGTTGATCCTGCAGTCCCTCCAGAAATACATTGGTATGTAATGAAATGTTGCTACATGAAAGCTGTCTCGTGTATTTCTGTCACAGATATTTGCACTCATTGGAGTTGTGTTGGTAACTGAAACTCTTTGGCTTGGGTTGCCACCTTTTCAAATGGCCATAGTGGGACATTTGCAGGACACACATTGAATTTTAGAGGCCGACACATACCCACAGTCAGTAGAAAGTATAGACCTTTACATATATGCCTATATAAAAGCTTATATTCTTGTAGCGGTTTACTTGCTTATCCTGTTTCTTGTTACATGTAGATATGTTAGATACAGATGACTATTTTATGCAACCATTATATTAACTATGGAACATGTAGAACATCTCGAGATTGTAGGACATTGGTATTTGTACTCATTTTGGTCAGGACACTACCGCACATAGAGGGACTGCCCCTCGCAAGGTGGGACAGGTGTTAACCTCATGTTTAGCTCATGTCCATAGCACATATTTGTAATAGTGTATTATAGCAATAACCCATGCCTGGGTGTGGGTAATGGTGAATTTACCCGCGTTTGGATGTGGTTTGTTCACGAGGACGAAGCCCGAGTGGCCAAACAAAGACAACCGTGGGTAAATCCAGCATTACCCACACCCAGGCGTGGGTTAATTCTATAATATAGTCTCCATATCCTTTGTTCATAACGCTCGGTTGTGGCGGAATTTGTGATTGCTATGGTCCATGTTGTGCACATATTTGGAGACTTTTACTGCTGTATACGGCATACCCATGGATTCAGGAACGCACACACGTCCAACAACCACATTATCGTTTACAGAATCCCAAACCCCACAATACCGAACACTCGAACTCGCAACAGTCAAATTCCCAGAACTAACACAAACACAGAACTCACACACGCACACACAGACACACTGCTACCCATCACATCCAAACCATCCAACACTACATATGGCCAGGTGGCCATGCCCCATACACACCCCATGTGGGTGACTGCGCCCCCCACACCACATCCAGGAGCGGCCTTAGATCAACTGGTGCCCTAGGCAAAGGGCACAATGGCACCCCCACCACACCACCCAGTGCCCCCATCCTGATCTACCTACATCAAATAAATACTGGTAAAGTGCCCCCAATAAAGCGGCACCCTAGGAGGCTCCTTAGTTGGGCTATGCCTAAGGCCAGCTATGACCACACCTGCTGTAATAATCTACGTCCGAGTTAACACAAACAGACACACACATTACGGTCCCATGGACACACACACACCGCACTCAGAACACTCAGAACACACACTTAGACACACTACAGCAATCAGAAACACATGTAAACACAGTACCTACCTGGGCCGCAGCACCAGCAGCAATAACTAAATGTCCCTTAACATTGTGATAATAGTGATAAAACAGATTGCAGAAGGAATCACCACAAGGAAATACACCTCCATTGTAATCCAAAGTAATGTCTTTTATTACAATACAAAAGATAAAAATGAGCGCTTTCGCGTAGAGTAAACTACGCTTCTTCAGATATAATTTTTCTAAGAACCATTCACTGTTTTATACAAACTTTTGGCGGTCAAGCCAAACCATTAAATAATTAATCAATCAATCAATTATCATATATAACTGGTTGTTTAAAGTGCTCTATGCCATTTAAAGTGCTCTTATGCCATTTAGAATGCTATTCAAAATACTATGCATATTTAAAGCAAATGAAACATACATATACCAGTATAACATCATATCGTAGATGTAACTGTAAAAGTTTTTTAGTGTTGTGACACATTGTCTTACTGGTTTTAATAAAATTTTAGCAGATATTGCACTGGTTTTATAAAACCATAAAGCTTTAAAAAACATTTTTAAAACATATTTCTTATACACATTAATTGTAAAGCTCATGTACACTCATAGTTTAGTACCATTCTAAAAGTCAAAGCATACTATAATAATATGCTTATAAAATATTTAAAAGATTGTGAAACCCGTTAGATCTTTTATTGTGATATATCTAAAAATGCTCGTATATACATAAGGAAATGTATTATATTAGTATTATTATAAAAACTCTTCAAAATTTATTAATTTAATTATTAAAATTTATTTAAAAATCCAAATATAACATAAAATTATAAATTAATATAGTTGTAGTTCTTATAACATCCAGGAATGTTTATAAATACAAATCAAATATAAAAGTCAAATTCTATAATATTTATAACTTTCTATTATTTAATACAGGTTTCACCGATATAAATTGATTAACACCTGGTGTAATGTGTGCTCTTAAAGTCAGTATCCATTTGAGTTCCACATTAGCCAAATGGTTAATTTTGTCACCTCCTCTTGGATTTGGAATAACTAATTGCAAAACCTTAAAGCTAAATGTATGTGTTTTATTATCTTGCACATGCTTAGCTAAGGCATTTTGTTCATTCCCTTTCCTTATATCGTATAGGTGATTGTATACCCTATCTCTTAGCCTTCTTTTGGTTAGGCCTACATAAAATGCCTGACAGTCATCACATGTTGCTGAATATATAAGGTTAGTACTATCACAGTTAGAATAACTGTTTGTTGTAAAGGTATATAAACCATCAGGATGTTTAAAGGTTTGATTCTTAGAAATATATGGACACATGTGGCAGTGGCCACAGGGGTAAGTTCCAACTTGGGTATATTTAACATTGTCATATATATTACCTTTTTCTATACATAATATTTGCTTTAAATTTTCACAATTCTTATAACTAAATCTGGGATAATCACCAACTAGCGTTTTAGTAAATGGGTCCATAGTAAGGACGTTCCAATTCCTATTAATTATATTTTTTAATATATTGACATCACTAGTACACTTCATTACATATGGTATTTTTTTCTATAAACTTTTTTCACTTTAACTTTTCTGTATAAAAAGCTTGTTTATAATGAAATTTCTCATTTCCTTCTTCTAATAATATATTACCCATTATTTGTTGTTTACAACTTTTAATCACTTTATTGTTATAACCCCTTTCTTTAAAGAATATTTCTAGCTTTTCTATTTCTGATAAAAGTGTGTCTGTTTCTTGACAAACTCTAGTTATTCTAATAAACTGGCTTTTTACTATTCCAGGAAATGTATGTCTTGGATGCATACTTTCATATCTCAATAAAGTATTTCTCCAGGTGGGTTTTCTGTAAAGGGAAGTACTAATATTGCCTTTTTCATTAAATTTCAAAGATAAATCTAAAAAGTGAATCTGATCTTGTGAAACTTCCACTGTAAATTTCAAGAAGGATGTGGGAGTTTCCAGATGGCTAAACATTTTTTTAAAATCAATGTTATTACCCTCCCATATAATAAGGACATCATCCACAAATCTCCGATAGAGTTTAACATTCTTAAATTGAGTATGTTTAAACAAAAAATTCAGTTCCCATTGATAAACTACAAGATTTGCATAAGTATTTGCACAGGGGGTGCCCATGGCAACCCCCCATTTTTGCAAATAATTCTTATTCTTAAACATAAAAAATTTATTATTTAGTATCAATTCCAACAGATGGTTTATCAAAATTTGCCTACTATTACTATAATTAGAATGCTGTACTAAAATCTCTCTTATGGCTTGTAGTCCTAATTCATTGGGAATACATGTGAATAAGTTTTTTACATCCATAGTTACTAATAAATACTCTTCTTTATCTAATCTGAAATCTTTAAGATATTCTAAAAGTTGATATGAATCTTTAAGAATGCTAGGAATATCATTTACTATTGGCCTTAATAGATGTTCAAATGAGGAGATAGTGGAGGTAGCCCATCTTTCACCTGATACAATGGGTCTCATAGGTGATAATAGTACTCGCGATTCTAGTGTTTCGGTACTGTGGTCTTTCAGTCTTTAAGCCTTGTGATTATGCGTGTCAGTATGTAAAGCATTCGGTATTTGGTAGTATCCTATTTATTTGTACCTCCTTGGTTGTGTACATGTTGTTAACCTATCTATATATTTGCAGATATATGTATATCCGTATATATCGACATATATCTCTCTATCACCCTTTCTATCTCTATATTTTATATATATATATATATATATATATATATATATATATATATATAGAGAGAGAGAGAGAGAGAGAGAGAGAACACACCTTTCGTTGGGTACATGGCGGTGTATACTATTTCCTGAACTCCACCCTTTTGTGTTTTAACCTGTCACAATACACACCTGCCGTTGGTACATCTCAGGTAGCTTAGTGGTAGGTGATTGTGTACATGGTTGCGTGTTCTACTCCTGGCAGTGGTCGTTTTACCTCTCAGAGCAGGTACTATTAGTACAAGGGTGAATAATGCAGATTTCAGCTGTTCTGGCCAGCTTTGACCGTGATCTGCGTGATATTCAGCAAAGCTTAGACCTGTTTTGCGCATATCCATGTAGTCAAGTTTAAACGATGCTTACCGTCACTTGCCAGTGCATAAACCCACTAACGTGCTTAAACGTGCTCTGACCTGCATCCAACATCCATTATTCGTGCCATCGGAATTACGTAACAGCCCTTGCAGGTTATGGAACCAGGAACATGCACGACACAGTCAGTGGCTTTACCACTGGGGCATCTCGGATATGTACAAGTGTTATGGTGTTTTGTATGTGGACTGTACTACAGCTGTTCTTCCATACTGCAAACAAATGTGTAACTCAGTTAGTTTACATATGGATGATACCTATTAATGGTATGTCCAAGTGATGTTTAATGGATGTGCTCCAGCTATAGGAATCCATGTCACAGTGAGCCACACACTGTAATGTGCTACACCTTGCCACAACCATAACTGGAGAATGCTGGGGCGACAGATACCTGTCATGGGTACTCGCCATGCTTTGGAACTACATCCCTGATTACAATATATGGAGCCCCTCATTAACACACCAGGGAATCCATGCAGAGTGGGTGGGGAACAGTAGTTACACCCCAGGGATCCTGCAATTGGCTCTGCTCCACAGAGGGACAGTTAGTTAATCAATGGGGTGGCGACAGCAGACATATTTTGGCTAGGCTGATGAATGGCCTCTGACAATCAGGCATGTACCTACTGATGTACCTAGGAACCTATACATACAGTATCAACACATGCTGTTAGCTTCATTTACTGTTCAGGTGTTGACTTACCTTGTACCAATAGCTGTTGTGTGTGCAATAGTTGAGAGCTGCCTATGTAGGATTCACACAGTAGACCACCTATACATAACAATTTACAGGTGGTCATGTGTGTGTGCCATCCATTTTACTGTGTGTGCAGGTGGAGAAGTGTGTCAGTCCGTAGGGGCCTACACTGTCAGTGTATGTGCTATATGTTCCCTCTTTGCCAAGGCATGGGCAAATTGGGCACACTTCTGTCTGCCTACTGGGGCTGGCACAGGGTGTTTGTGGTCTGAATCCCTCTGTGCCTGTGATGCCCTTGGCAATTGTGGAGGACTGTGAGGGCCTTCACCATTATGTCCCTGCTGCAGCTGTTTCCGCAGGATCATATTATGTAGCATGGCACATACTATGAAGATGTGGGCACATGTGCCTGGAGAGTACTGCAAGGCTCCACCAGATATGTCCAAGAAAGGGAACCATGATTTCAGCATCCCAAACACACACTCTATGATGATTCTGGTTTGTGTGTGTGCCTTATTATGGTGTTCTTGCATGGGTGTGTGTGCATTTCTGAATGGAGTCATCATCCATGGCTCCAGTGCATAGCCAGCATCCCCCACAAGGTGGCCATATGGGATGTCCCCCCAACAAATACCTGATACAGCTGTGAGGCATGTCAGATGTGGGAATCATGGTAGCTTCCAGCGCTGCCAGCACACACATCCATGATAATGCCCTGGGCATTGCACATGACCTGATAGTTAATGGAGTTGTATCCCTTGTGGTTTATGTAGCGCCTACCATGCTCACCGGGTGGTGACTTGATATGTATGTGCGTGGAGTCTATTGCACCTAGTACCTCTGGGTAGTCTGCCACATGGTGGAAGAGATGCATATTGCTGGCCAACTCCTCCTGAGTTCGGGGGAAGTATATATGCTCATTGGCATGTGGTAACATGGCATCCAGGAACTGGTGGAGTACCCTGGATGCTGATGCCTGTGAGATCCCCATTATATCTCCAGTTGGCCTTTGAAAGGTACCTGTGGCTAGTATTCTCAAGCTTACAGTTACCTTTGTGTCCACTGGGATGGTTTCCCCTCTGTTGTTTCTGGATCTGAGATGTGGCCGGCACAGCTCAACAATTTGCTGTATGATGTCCCTGTCCACCCTGTAGCGCTCTATTATCTCCAGATCATGTAGCCCCTGGTAGTTACCCTTGGTCTGAACACTCCTCTCCTCCTCCGGGGCCTGAGGAGGTTGTCAGCATCATCCTCCACACCACCTTCAGTCTCCAACACATGGTGATGAATCACAGCTATGGCAGCTCCCAACAAGTACATTGTAAATGTTCCCCGTCTGTTTACACCGATGGTGCAGTGTTTGGGATTACACGAGTGTGTGTAAGGTGCCTTCACACTTTATACTATTGTGCTTTGAACACTGATGATGTCATAGAGTGTGTATGTACAATCAGAGCTGCAGGGTATCTTACTTATGTGTTTTACCACAGGTACTGCTATTTTGGTGCCTTTGGTGTTGAATTACATTTAGCTGCCATGGATCACCTCTCGCCCTTGCCTTCACTTTTCATAACGATTCCCCTCCCATTGTCAGGCATGCATCCAGCAGCCTGCTTTCTTTTTTTCTACTTTCGCAAACCAGGATTGTGTTGCGAAATGTGTTCTATAGCAGATCTACTGCAGGTTTGCTTTGCTCTGCGGTGACAGTTCTCTTTTCTTTGCAGTCCAACACCTCCCCTATCCTGTTCTGCAGGTTGCTACTAGCAGCCTTGTTAGCTGCTGTCAATGGCTCACTGTGGGTTAATAGGTGTTAATTACTCAGTTGTACTCCAATTACCCTACTGCGGCATTTCCTTATTGTCTTCCCGTAACCTTCCTGTTTCAGCTGTGGTGCGCGCTGAATGCAGCCATTTACCAGGTTTCGAGCGCGTTGTCATCCAAGTACACATGCGCTTTCGGGCACCATGTGTGCTCTCAGCTAAGCAAAGCTATGGCTACATCCACACCCCTATCCTGCAGCTTTGTTTAGCAACAGGCAACCCGGATTTGCAATGCTCCAATGTGCTTACAGCTACAGTGGCACACCCCACTGCTGATGTCATATATACCTCCAGGCCACTCCTCAGTGTTGTACCACTGCACCGTATGGTACATCCTTAGGCCAGCGGGATGTTTGCATTTCAGTATTACTTGCCTCATTTGCATGGCATTGACTACTAATTCATAGTTACCATGCCGAACACCGTCACAGACCGTTAGCAACCCTTGCAGCTTGGTTGTGGTGTAGCATGCATATCATTGACTATTATGGTGAAATCATGATTTGTGCTACATTGCAATTTTATGACATCTGTATATATTTTCCTTGTGTTCCCATTTGCGCACACATGCCCTGCGGTTGTACTTTGCGTTAGTGTGGCCATGACATTAAATGTTAGTTTTTATGTGTTGTGCATGGTTTTTATGCCATTGGCTGTATATTTAGCCACTGGCATATGTTAACTTTGTAATACATAAATTTGGTCCGCTTTCATGGCTCCGATGTTCTGTTTGGGAAAATGTAAACCGTTTTTTTATTTACATTTCTGTATGCTTATGCTACGCCTGCACCACTTCATGAATCGCTATGTACCATCATTTGCATGCTGCACTACTACACATGGAGTGATTACCATACATGAGCCGAGAGCTGCGCAGATCTGGCATACGCTGGTAGTGCACGTGGAATTGGATCGTACCTGAATCACTCGGCGGCCATATTTGGCATTATACTGCCTACGCTATGCCTGCGTCTGGCGCAAGCTTCATGAATCTCGGGGATTATTTTACAATTACCATACATATGTTTTAACTACCCTACCATTTATTTTAGAAAAGACTGCTTGATTAATGCCATCTGTGATTTTATTTCTTTTTCAAATTGTCTGTACCTCTGGTGTGGTGTTACTATAAAATTATAAAAAAATTGTAAAAAAACAAAATAGATTTTGGCTTAAATAACACATTTATATTTACATTACTTACATTTGCTTTGTCTGCCTTTTGCTCTTGTGCATTGTAAACAGATGAAAAGAAAATACAAGCATGTCAGTCTTGTGACTTCAGATTTTTACTGTTATTAACTATACTCATTTGATTTTTATGCACGAGAACTGTTTTGTTTACCCTTTTGACTATGCTATGAGAATGGCAGTCATATGCTCTACTTTACTGTAGTACTGATAAATGCATTTCTTTAACCAAATGAAAGTTTTAAAACATTTGAGAATTATTTGTCCATACATCAGATCCTGCCATGTATGTTTAACCATTTTTAAAATACAAGCATATTGCAAAGTATGCCTTTCTTGTATAGATCAGCTGTAGTTTCCTGCTCTTTTGTGATATTTTCTTAATCTCAGCTATTGTGTGTTGTAAATTAGTCTCTGTCAGTTCAGCTAATTTATTTTCTTTATCCTGTAACTGCTGTTCAAGAGTTTCCTGTAATGCTGCACGGGCTGCCTGATATTTGTCACTAACTGCTCTGCTGAATCTAAAGCTCCTATGCACTTTTGAGAAAACTGTTTGTATAACTTGTGTAAACTGCCTGAACTCATTTTGTCTGTGTTTTAGAAGTCTATTAAATTATTTTGTAACAAGATGTACTAGAGGTTCTGTCAATGACTGATTTGACTGTTGTAACTCTGAAATTAATGCGGTGACAGAGTGTAACTGTCCAACATCTGAATATAATGTAAGCATATTAACTTTTTCTATTTTTTTACCATTAAAAGGTTTGCCCATACAGTCTAACCTATGAATAATGCCATGCACTGTATTTTTATGACATTGTACACAGAAAGCAGTTTCATATGATTTACACAATAAACATTTCTCATACCACACATGGTTTTGTTTGAGATACCAGTCAAATATTGTAATCCATTTGCATAATGCCTTATTATCAACTTGCTCTAATAAGTTTTTTACATTTGCTAATATGCTGTGTATACCTACATTCCATTCTGTTATTATGACCTTTAATGGCATCCATACTGTATATAACACAAAAAAAAATCTTACCAGTCAACAGAGAGGCAGATGGCTAGGCTGCTTACTGTAGCTGGTTGAAAAAGTCTCTGTAGTCACTCATGAAGCTGGTAAAACAAAACTGGCAGTTTCAGTCTTGGAACTTTGTTTTTTTACCTTTTTTGGAGAATTTATTTCACTGCTCACTTTCCTGCACTGCAGTCTCGCTGGATTCAGATGTCTGATGAACTGTACTGCTGCAAACTGTAGAAACTGTAGAAAACTGAAGTATTCAACATAAATGTTAGTTACTGTGCTTTTGCTAGAGTGACCTTATACAAGGCATCACATCGCTCCCCCTGTGTTCGGATACAGGCTATGGACACCATTGAAAAAATGAATTTATGAAGGTGCTGCATGCTGTACTTGCTGTACTGGAACCAAAGTCTTCTTAAGACATGTCTTGGCTGTTTACCATTGAAATCAAAGTCTGGTTATAACAGTGTTTTGCATGACTGCATCTGAAGTCTGTTTAAAACACAGAGCTTTGCAACCTGCACTGATGAGAAAATATATTTTGCAGCATGATACTATTTTAATGTAAGCACAGTTACTAATAAATAGCTTATTTTTATAACAAACAAGACGTATGACTGTAGTTTACAGATTTAATGTGCAAAGTTTTTTCTTCACGATTAATATAGATGATGGTTTTCCATTCTCTATTTATCTCAGAACCTAAATTCCTACATACCTCTAACACAGTTTAGTATACAGTCTTATATACTGTTCTTCTCACTCACTTTAGATCATGTTTTCCTCTTGGTATCTTTTTTGGGTTTTTGTAGGAAATCCTTCTGTGAAAACATTTAATATTTATTTGTAAGCATTTCTGCTGATGTCAGAATGCACGCAATATTTGTCTTTCAGAATTGTTTTCCTGCTGATTTTATAAAATGCCATGTACATTTATCTGTCAAATTCTTTGCTGATACTGTAGGAGAACATGTTTTTGAAGGAAACAGCTTGTACTACTGATTTTATAAAAAGCCATGTTCATTATAAGAGAGCACGTCAGACTTTGTTCTGATATTGTGACAAACATGTCTTCCAGGAAACATCTTGTGTCCATTAATAGATGTTTGTAAGGAAACATTTATTAAACTGTTCTGCAGACATGAGAAAAACATTTAATACTTGCTTTAGAGAATTGCTTTTTGGGACTTTTTGCTCATGCTGTGAAGAAGCTTCTCTGTTGTTCTTTCTTTAAAACACATACACAGTATGGATGCCCATTTTTACATTGCTAAGCTCTATATCTACATTCAAGCAAACTTTTTATTTTATGCTTTATCTTTCAGCATATTTACAGCAGAATTGATTTCAATATTTTATTCACAGTTTAACACACACTAACAAATAATATTGCTAAGAAATGGAGAGTGTTTGAGCATGAGTATGACATTTTCATACAGGCTGCATTTTCTCATAAAGATGACAATACAAAGGCATTTATTCTACTTAATTTAGCTGGGTCAGAAGCCATAGAAAGGGCACATTCATTTGTGTATGCACCTGATATCTAACCTGGAGAGGGGCAAAACTATCATATTGTTGTACAGGCTGAGTCAAAGGAGGACCCTGAGTGCTTAAAATGTTAATTTACAGAAATGTGTAACTCCCAGAACAACATTACAATTGAAAAGCACTTATTTTACACAAGGGATCAAAAGCCTGCAGAATCTTTTGCAGCATATATAACTGACCTGAGAAGTTAAGCTAAAATGTGCAGATTTGGTGATTTAAGAGATGATTTAATAAAGGACCGACTTGTGTGTGGTATTGAAGATGATGCTGTGAGAAAGATTTTGCTTTGTGGCAGTGATTTAACTTTGAATAAGGACAGTGAGATTCGTCAGACATATGAGATCACAGAAAAGCACACAAATATGCTTACAAATGAGAACAGCCTTAGAGGTCACTGCAACAAAGCTCACGTAGATAGTATGCAGCATGTTATTAAAAGAAACAGGCCCAAGCACATGGCAGCTATGGGGTTTACCAGGGACTGCTGCAGGTCTCCTCAGAGCTTACTAGCAAGTTCCAGATTTAGCACAGCCTCAGTGAAGCAGAAGAGTGTGTCAGCAAGCTCAAAGCATGGGTCTCAAGTGAGCTCTCAACCAATCAGCGACAAATCTCAACAGAATCAGGAACAAATCCAGAAAAATTCAGGGCAATCAGGGACACTTTTAAAATATTAGTTCTATTAACTTGAGCCATTAACAGAATTAGAGACTGTGAATTAATATACATTTCCTGAAGCAAAATAAGTATTCAGCCCTTAATTATTGTCATTATTTATTAATTATAATTCACCACCTTTTGTCCAAAAGGCACCAGTGTTAAGCGGCATTAAGAGGGCCAGAGCTAAAATTTGAGTGAAAATCAGGGACAGTTGAGAGGTATTTCATTGCTAACTATCGTAATTGCGGTTAACAGTCATGAATCTAAAAGAGAAAAGTGCTTAGCAATGCCACAAATGTAATAGATGGAATCACTTCAAAAGATTTTGTAAATTGAAAGCCACACATTCTTTTATTAAAAGGGAACATTTCAAGAAACAAATTGATCAACTAGACAGCAGTAATGTGGCATCTCCTACTTTTTATGTTGATGGTGTGTCAGTGCTTAATGAGACAGTCAATGCAGTAGATTTATGGACCAAGAATGAAGTATTTTGTACTGTTCAGATAAATGGCAAACCCATAGAGCTCAAAGCTGATACTGGCTCAAAGTGCAAAGTTATGTCTGCAGAAACATTTGCTAGAGTAAGTGCTGGTGAAAGGCTTGATTTGGCAAAGTCTGCAAAGCTTGTTGCTTATGATGGTGAAGAAATCCAAACCAAAGGCTTAGTAATGCTTTCATGTTACTCTGCAAGTAAAAGCTACGACTTATTATTTTATGTGGTCAAGAGGCACGTCCAGTCATTAGTAGGCCTCAGAGACATTTTCAAAATGGGACTGCTGTCATTTAATAAGGAAGTTCCCCATGTTAGCTTAAAAGACCACTACTCTAATTTTGCCCAGTCTATTTTTTCTACCTATGTTGATCTATTCGAAGACAAACTAGGCAAGCTTCCAGTTGTGTACTCCATGAAGTTAAACCCAGATGTCAGCCAAGTTATCAGGCCAGCCAGAAAAGTTCAAATAGCTATGCAAACCAGAGTTAAAGATGAACTAGATAAAATGATGTGACAAGATGTGATCTATCCAGCTGAAACTAAAAGTGAGTGGGTATCTTCCATGGTGGTACTGCATAAGAAAATCTCTGATGACATCAGAATATGTACTGACCCATGAGATTTAAACAAGGCACTAAAAAGACCTCATTATCCAATGTGCACAGTTGAAGAAGTTGCAGCTTTGATGCTGAATGCCATTGTTTTTCTTAGATGCAAAGAGTTCATTTTGGCAAGTTTTGCTTGACAAGAAATCCTCACTGCTCACTAAGTTCAGTACTCTGTTTGGAAGGCATAGATTTCTGAGAATGCCATTTGAGATAAATTCTGCAGGTGAAGTCTTTCAACATGCAATGGAGCACTTTTTCCTGGGTATCCTTGTGCTATTATAGTAGACGGCATACCGGTAGCAGGTAATGGTGAATCTGAGCATGACAGAAACCTCAGAAAAGTTCTGGAAAGGGCAAATTCAGGCTATGAGAAGTCACTTACATTGGTCATTTATTCACCAGTTCAGGCTTATGACTAGCCCCTTCTAAGCAAACAGCCATTCTTGAGATGCCAGCTCCAGATAATGTTCATGCCCTGCAACATTTTCTTGGCATGATTAACTACCTAGGCAAGTTCATACCAGATGAGTCAGATATCTGCAGCACTCAGAGAGCTAACACATACAGATGTATCTCTGTCTTGGTTAGAACAGCACCAGAGAGCATCTGATGTCCTGAAACAGAGAAATGCCAGTCCACCTGCTCTCAGATACAATGACGTTCATAAGCCAGTTACTCTTTTATGTGATGCTTCAAAATTTGGTCTTGGTGCAGTCATTCTACAAGAGGGTCAACCTGTTGCTTATGTGTCCAGAACTCTCAGCCAAGCTGAAATGCAGTATGCTCAGATAGAGAAAGAGGTTTTAGCAATTGTGTTTTGCATGGTCCAAGTTACGTGATTATGTGTATGTTAGACCTATCCAGATTGAAACAGATCATCAACCTCTAGTCACTATTCTGAGAAACCAGCCAGACTGCAACACATGATGTTGAGATTGCAAAAGTATCATTTCAATCTTGTCTACAAGAAAAGCAAACTTCTTTATCTTGCTGATACATTATCCAGATTAACAAGAATTACCACTGAACAGCATGACAATAACCGATTGGATTTTGAAGTCATGGAAGTGTAGGGTTGCCACCTTTTGTTTTAGCTAAAACCATAGTAAAGCCACACCCCTCACATCAGTAGTAACCCCACCCACCCCACCCCCTGCCCCACCCATATTCCACCCATTTTGTGATGTCACAATAACATCACATGGTGGGGAACGCCCTCTTTTTCCATTCTTGCTGCCTGTTTTTGGCTGATTTACTATGCTTTTCTGTAAAAAAAGCATAGTAAATCAGCCGATTTACAAACTCCAATAGCCTGTTTCATTTTTTGAAACAGAACACCGGAGTTTGTACAGTGCTTTCCAGACTACCAGAGAATACGTTTGATTTCCGGATAGTCCGGAAAAAAAATGGAGGGGTGGCAACCCAATGGAAGTGAGAAATTTTTCTTCCACACATCTTGATGAGTTAATAGGTTACACTGCTCCAGATCCAGCCCTACAAAAGCTCAACTACCTTCTCAAGGAAAGATGTCCGTCATAGCAATCTAGTTTACTTCAAGAAGTGCCACCTTATTTTCCATATGGAGACGAGATTTTGTCTGACAATGGTATCATTAACAAAGGTCCTAACATTATTATTCCAAAGTCTTTGCAACATGAATACATTACTATCTTACATCAAGGTCACCCAGGAGCAGGCTCTAGCAAAAGAAGGGCAAGAGGACTATTATTTTGGCCTTCTATGTCACAAGATATTGAGAGAACACTCTCATCTTGCTCTGTGTGTAATAGTACAAAGCCACATCAATAGAAAGTACCACTTCAGCTGAACCAGATGTGCAGATTTACATGTACGACCCCACACAAAGTTATTTCTGACAATAGCACACATTTTACAAGCCAACAGTTCAAAAGATTTCCCAAACAGTGGGACTTTTCTCATGTCACGAGAAGCCCAGAGTATCCACAGTCAAACGGTTTGACAGAACTGCATGTTCAAGTTCAGAGTGCAAATCAGTTACTAAAAAAGTTGAAACAAGACAATAGTGATATTTTCCTGAATCTCTTGAATCTCAGAAATATTTCACATGATAAACATCTTGGTTCACCTGCTCAGAGACTTCTGTCAAGACAAACCAGAACCACATTATCAATCAGTAGTCAGTTGTTGGTTCCATGTGTAAAGGAAAGGTCAGTGAAAGACAATAGTCAATACATCAACCAGGAGTGCAACCATACTGGATCTGGTCCTCGCTAATATGGGAGAGTGCTGCACATCCCTTACTATAATGCCTTCCCTGGTAAGGTCAGACCACAAAATGGTCTCTTTTCAAGTAAAAATAAAACCTAGTCTCCCAGCTAAACCGGGAATATTCAGGAACTATTCTAACGCTAACCACCTGCTATTAAGTGAGTACCTGGCAAAAATGTCAAGCCCCTATAAACCCTGAAAACACTTCTGCCTATGCAGAACTGTTCAAAGAAACCCTGTGCAAGCATGTTAATAGCTGTATAGAGGCAGCTGTACCCACCAGGAAGAAGTATAGAACTAACTCAAAAAACAAACCACTCTGGTGGAATCACAAAGTCAATCGGATGTATAACAGGAGGAAGAAAATCATGGTAAAAATTAGGAGATGTGGCATGCAGCAGGATAGAAGTACTCTCATTAAACTAAACAAACATCTCAGAGAACAAATAAAGTGTACCAAAGACAAATTTGAGGTAAGTTTGGCCTCCAATGCCAAGGACAACCACAAAGCATTCTTAAGCTGCATCTGCAACCTCAAAGGCAATACACAATTGTGTGCAGAGCTCATTGTAAATGAAGCCACCTATACTGAGCCAGAAGATATAGCAAACCTCCTGGTGGATAAATTCAGCTCCAACTTTACTCCTCTCTGCCCCTCAACCTTCCCTCAGGAAATATCATCAACTATACCTCCCCCTTCTATCAGTAGGGAACAGGTCCTTAATGGTCTCTCTAAAACCAACAACACTGCATCAATGGGCCCAGACAATATCCCAGGATGCCTTCTAAATAGCACGAAACATGACCTATCAGGGCCTCTGGAATTACTATTTAACTGTAGCCTCCAAATAGGCTTCATGCCTCATGAATGAAGAAAGGCAACCAGTTATCCCTCTGCAAAAAGGTGGGCCATCTACAGACCCTGGAAACTACAGACCCCTAAGTCTCACTAGTCTTATATATAAAGCCATAAAAAGAATTATCATGGAGATAATCAAAAGAAATATAGTAAACATCCAGACATTGGACCCAACCCAGTTTTGGTTTTGTAAATGGCAGATCATGCCTACTCAACCTGGTGGTAGACTTCTTTGAGAAGGCCACCAAAGCAATGGATGAGGGCAAAATTTTTCACACAGTCTATATTACCGTGTTGACAGGGCTGTTCATCGAATGCCCTTACATCAACACATGTACACCAAAATACCTAAATGTCGAACGGCCACAAAAGCGATTTTTTTCACAGTGAAAAAAAATTACACAGCCAACAAAAAACAAAACAAAACAAAACGACAGACACAATGAAGTGGAGGGCTTTGCCCCTCACTCCCCTTCTACTTAAATATACCAACTCTAAGATCACACTACAGTGGAGGAAATGGCAAATTCCTAACAATGGCCCAGAGATTTTTTCCCTGGAAAAAATCGTTTTTGTGCCTGTTCGACATTTAGGTATTTTGGTGTACATGTGTCGACATATGGGCGTTCGATGAACAGCCCTATCGACATGGAAATATAGACCCCATTCACACTGCCTACCTTGACCTGGCCAGGGCATTTCACACAATACCCCCACTCAGGCATTGTTAACAAACCCAAGAGGTTAGGGGCAAACCCGTATGTCACCTGGTAGATAGCCAACTGGCTCACAGACAGAACCCAGGAAGTTGGAAGAGGGAGTCCACCTCTACAAACAGACCAGTCACAAGTGGAGTCCCTCAGGGATCAGTCCTTGGACTGCTCCTTTTTGGCATTTACTTCTCAGAAGTCAAGGCCAATGTCAGTGGTCCCTGGCTGACTAAATTTGCAGATGATTGCAAATTAGGAGCTGTCATTGAGTCTCACACTGACAAAAATGTTCTCCAGGAGGGGCTCACACAGACAAACAACTGGTGTCAGAGTCATGGATTAAAACTAAATGCCAAGAAATGCATAATAGTATCCTTTGGGAAGACATCCATCCCTGGTAACTATAATACTGATAACACACCCGTTAGAGTTAACCCAGTAGTCAGGGACTTAGGGACACACATAGACAGTAATTTAGCCTTTGGTCATCACATGTCTACAGTGGTGAGGAAATCATTCTATGTTGCGCAACTTATAAACAAAGATATGGCATCTAAGTCCAAGAAAGTCATTGTTCCACTGTATTCGGCATTCATCAGACCTATCATTGAGTACAGTGCCCCCTTTGGTATGTACTTAACCAGGCATATCCAACAACTGAAACATCCACAGAGGTTCCTCACTAAATAAATGCAGGACAGAAGTAATATGTCCTTGCAGACCGCCGCAATACCCTGTCCCTGTAGTCTGTCTCCTACAGGATTTTAAGGGGAGATCTATGCCCAGCATACAGAGCATTGTCAGACCCCACTCTGATGGGCATCCTGCATATCTACAAAACAAACAGTACTTGAATTACCCATTCTAAAGACTTAAACATTTCCTGTGATATAAATAGTACCTGCTGGAGAGATAGGTATGTATCCCAGAGACTAGCCCATCTATGGAACAGGCTTCCCATCCATGTGAAGCAGAGTTCCTCTCTAATCCAATTCAAGTGCAATCTGGACAATTGCATGGGAAACTTAAAATGCATCCCTGGTTTGGCACCTATGTCTCTGATGCAAACAGGAAACTTGGAAATGGTTCATCTCCCAGGCCCATACTTACATTTATCAAGGGTATCATAATTCTTCAGCATACCTCTCAACTTGGAAACATCAAAAATCTGGACAAAAGCCCATAAAAAATAGGTACAAATAGGTACGCTGATTAACATAAAATTTGCATACATAATTATGTAACCCCGCCCACTCCAATGTAATTGTGGGGTACCAATTTTCCAACGCAAACTGAAGAACAGACAACCAAAATATGGCCCCAGATTCCCCCTGCAGCCATTCCAGTGTCCCATTACTTGGCTATTTCGCCCCATTTACCATAAACACTATAATGTGCTTACTGCTTTAATTCTACAATGATTATTTGGATTTCATTTAAAACTTTTATTTTACATTTTATAACAAACACTAATAGACATCTGCTAAACAAAGAAATACAGTCTCACAATGAAAATTGACATAGCATTATAACTTCTCTGCCCTTGAAACTCCAATACATTGAAACAGCACTGAAACCCACATTGAAAGAAAATGAATCTGGCCAGTGGTGGATAAAGATTAGCTTTCAGCTGTTTTCAAATTGAAGGCCCCTTGCACACAAAACATAAATGTGTTCTTTGATACACCTTCCTGACTGTATTAAATTATATTCCTTAAGTATATTCTTTGTATAATACAGCACACTTGTTAGAACATGTTTTAAATATTTTTACAGTAAGCAATGAAACAAAATGCATGAACCCCTGAGTAATTTCTATAGTCCGCCTGTATCAGTAAATATGCACAATCTCTGCAGAAGTAAGTCATCTAAATAATTCCACATTAAAGAAATATGCAAGATCTGTAACTAATGAAGAGGTTGCTGCTAGTTAACAACTTACTATTTCATTGTTTCATCTAAAAATAAAGTGCATGTTCCCTTGAGATATAAATTGCCTATGTTGCATACAAAAAATAAGCTAGTAATATTACAATAGGGAACGGATGGCAAACTGATAACAAGTTCATTCATAGTTACTAGGTATCTCTGCCAAAGAGGACATTCTCAGGACGGTAGCATCCACCCCATTTAAAGGTACAACAGAGTATAGCATCAGCACAGCAATCCATCTACATGTGGGGGAGTAGAACCCCCAGCTTAGCAAGTATTCTACCTAGTGCTACTAATAACACAAACAGATTTACCATAAGCAACACTAAGCTTCTCTCCCCTGAAGACCTAATCAGCACAAGAAATCTGGAAATAGACAAAATGTATTGGGAGGGGGAGAAAAGCCCAAAACCAAGGATACATTTTAAAGAGTGTATAATCTTAGAAAAGTTGCTAGAATAACATGTGTGTTGTGTTACCATGCATTTCCTGAAAGATAGGAAGATTGAAACTTAAATAGCTATCATTATTTAGTGAAATCAGTTCTCACTGGATTTGCCAGGAAAATCACAAATTTTAAGAGAAACAGACCAAAAGTATGAACCAAACAGTCCAGACACTGACACACACACACACACACACACACACACACACACACACACACACACACACACACACACACACACACACACACACATTTTCTCCTGCAGCCATTAAAATAAACACAGTTTCTGTTAAATAAGTAAGGCACCCACTTTCTCCTGCCTGCAAGCCAATATGTACATGAAAGCACATTTTATCCTGTAACTATTAAAAACAAAAGCAGCTTCTCTGTTAAAGCACACACTTTCTTGCCCTGCCTGTAAGCCGATATGTACACATTGAAAGCACATTTTCTTCTGCGACTATTAAAGTGTAAGTAAAGCAAAAGCTCTCATGAAATAAGTGAAGCACAAACTTTCTCTCATCCTGAAGCCAATATGTACATGAAAGCACACTTTCTTCTGCTGCAACTGTTAAAAAAGTAAAACAAAAGCAGTTTCTTGTTAAATAAGCAAAGCACACTTTCTTGCCCTGCCTGTAAGCCAATATTTACACACTGAAAGCACATTTTCTCCTTCAGACCTGCAGCTGTTAAGAGTAAAACGACAGCAGTTTCTCCTTAAATAAGCAAAGCACAAACTTTCTCGTCCTGCCTGTAAGCCAATATGTACATGAAAGCACATTTTCTCCTGCTGGCTGCTGCAACTGTTAAAAGTAAAACGACAGCAGTTTCTCCTTAAATAAGCAAAGCACACTTTCTTGCCCTGCCTGTAAACCAATATTTACTCACTGAAAGCACATGTTCTCCTGCAGACCTGCAACTGTTAAGAGTAAAACAGCAGTTTCTCCTTAAATAAGCAAAGCACACTTTCTTGCCCTGCCTGTAAGCCAATATTTACACACTAAAAGCACATGTTCTCCTGCAGACCTGCAACTGTTAAGAGTAAAACGACAGCAGTTTCTCCTTAAATAAGCAAAGCACAAACTTTCTCGTCCTGCCTGTAAGCCAATATGTACATGAAAGCACATTTTATCCTGTAACTATTAAAAACAAAAGCAGTTTCTCTGTTAAAGCACACACTTTCTTGACCTGCCTGTAAGCCGATATGTACACACTGAAAGCACATTTTCTTCTGCGACTATTAAAGTAAAAGTAAAACTAAAGCTGTTTCTCATTAAATAAGTGAAGCACACACTTTCTCTTATCCTGAAGCCAATATACATGAAAGCACATTTTCTTCTGCTGCAACTGTTAAAAAAGTAAAACGAAAGCAGTTTCTTGTTAAATAAGCAAAGCGCACACACTTTCTCCCTGTCTGTAAGCCAATATGTACACTGAAAGCACATTTTCTCCTGCAGACCTGCAACTGTTAAAGCAAAACAAGCACACTTTCTCTGACTCTGTTAAATAAGTCAAGCTCTTCTGCCTGCAGTGAAAATGTAAACAAAAGCACAGTTTCTCATAAACAAATGTAACCGTTAGCTGCCTAATGTCTACAGCCGTTAAATAAGGAAACTGAAACAAAAGCACAGTAATCACAAAAACGTAGCCTGCAGTTTGTCATATACGTTTACTGTTTATATTTTACCTGGAGGAGGAGAGAAGATATGGGAATAAATTCTGCACTCTGCACGCACATACCAGTCCGTTCTGTAGAAGCTGACGTCATCACGCACGGCATACTCGTGATGACGTAGGGAGTTATTTTAAAAAAAGAAAAGAAAAAAAAAAGAAATTAGGAAATTAAAGGGGCCACTCGGAAATTCGTGACACCCCAATATTTTGCCCTCAAAACCGGTATTTGCCGAGAAACTCGGTACGGTTGAGAGGTATGCTCTTCAGAGATTTGGGATGCATGGCTAGGCTTAAAAAGGGTCTTGTGGTTGTTAGCCTAGTTAACACCTATGAACCTATGAACCTAACCCAGAAGTCCTACTATGATAAGTCCAGCAAACCACTTGATCCATTACAAGAGGAAGAAGTGGTAAGGATGCAAACATCCAAAAGTTATGATCAGACTGGTGTCGTGAAGAACATCAGCCCAGAACTGAGATCATACATTGTGGATCACAAGACGTTTTTAGGCAGAATCGGAAGCATTTGATACTGGTGTCCAAGCCTATACCACAGCACATTGCCTGTGAGAGAGACTCTTTATCTCAGAGTGAATAGTATGTTGCCCAGTTCCAGAGAACATTCCCATTCCTTTGACAAATCCTGAAGTTCCTGAGATGAGCTGTTCACCGAAGACTGTCCCTGTTGCTAAATCCAGTCCTGATTGTTATGTTATGACATTTGGTTGTATCTCTAAACCATGTTGCAGATACATGGCAACTTGGACATGAACATTGTGTTTTGTTTCTGTCTATAGTGATGCATGTTTAACTGCAATGTTATTGTGATAAGGGCAGTCTTTTTTAAGAGGGAGGATGTAGATCAATGTGTTTATTTCTCATTAAGAAACCTCCTGTGGGCATGTACAAGTGTACTGAGTACTGAGCACGTGTAAGTCTAACTGCCATTTTGTAGTTAGCTGTTGAGGTGTAAGCATGCATGTGTGTAAGCTCTCGTCTGTTAATCAGTTCATGTTTACTTATGCTGCTATCCATCCTGGTGTGTTTTCATGTAGTAAAGCTTTTTAAACTAACTACCCCACCTTGTTTGTCTTCTAAGTGTACAGGGATGAGTGACACTTCCTCTTCAGCATCCTTTCTATTGTGAGTCTTTCAAAAAAAGATCCAAGCTGCTGCAACCAATCACTTTTATCTTCCTGTGGACCTTACAACCTAATATAGCAACGCATAATAATTATTACTTTTTCCATTGGTGCATTATACATTTTGCCTATATCAATATCTCTGATTTTAGGCATGCTCCTCTTGATTATTTACTGTCTACTTCTAACTGTCAAGACCTTTTGCAGTTCTGGGATAGTCTCAGAATCAAGGGCTATAACAGTGCTATGCTTTCTCGCCACAGTTTCTTTGATAATATCTTTTGGCCTTTTTCCTAGCTAATTTAACTCCACCATTTCTATTTTATGCTCCTAGCTTTTCAATGTAACTTCCTTAAGGTCTTAAGTTTTGTCAGTTTAAAATCTTCATTTTGCTTTCTTAGTGCAAATTCCTTCACCCATATTTCCTCTCTCAGATCCTTCTTAACTTTTTCCAGTACTGGATATTCTCTTGTGAATTTTATAGTCTGTCCGACATTTGCTATTATATTCTGTAATATCCCTTCAGCTGTTGTTCCTTCCTCAACTATTGTCATCATTATCATTATTATCATCATCGCCAACCCCCCCCCTTTGTTTCCATTTTATACATGGGGTTGGGGTGTCACATCAGCTGTCACCATCTCAGTCAAGTCCATGACACTCTGCTATCTTCTTCAGCAGTCATGCCTGTCACAGATCTTCTCTGACACGATCCATCCATCTTTCTGCTGGATGCCCTCCTTTCCTTTTGCCTTCTTCTGTCAGTTTGTCCCAAATCATCATCACCAAATTGTCTTTTGCTTTCCTGCACATGTGCCAAGCAACTGTAATTTGTTCTCTTTGATTTACTCTGCAATTGGAACTACTGTGTCCTCTACTCTGATGTCTTCATTTTTCATCTATCCCCAATGTGCATCTTACCACCCATCTCTGACATTTCGGTTCCATCATCTCTAGTTTCCTCAAGTCCTCTGCCTTTGCTGTCAAGGTTTCAGTACCATACAGTCCCTTGCTATGGGGCACAGGCTGAGATTATGAGGAGTGCCTTATCCTTACACTAGAGTCTGATTGTCATGATGATGATCATCATCATCTTCTTTTCCCATTTGTCCTACTTGGGTGGGGGTGTCACTTCAACTATCACCATCTGTCTTGATTCACTGTCACTCTCCTACCTTCTTCAACAGTCGTGCCTTACTGTTGCAGGCCTTCTCTCATACAGTCCAGCCATCTCTTTGTTGGAAGCCCAGTTTTCCTTTTGCCTTCTTTCTGTCTGTCTCAAATCCTCTTCATCAGCTTGTCTTATACTTTCCTGTGCATGTGCCTGAATGAGATTAATCTGCTCTCTTTGACCTTCTCTGTAATTACAGCTACTTGGGCTTCAGATCAGAAGTCCTCATTTCTTTGTCTGCTCCACAGTGTGCATACTACTACTAGTCTCAGAAACTTCATCTCCATCACCTATAACTTTCTCAGCTGTTCTGCACTTTACTGCCCAGGTCTGTATACCATATAGTAGTTCTGGTCGCACTACTGTTTTGTATGGCTTTTTAGCATCTTTGGCATTCTTCTGTCACATGCTACCCCTGAGTTTCTGTGACAGGTGGCTACAGCTCCTTACTCTCTCATTGGCATCCTCATTCAGATTTCCCTTCTCCTCAACCACACCTCTCAGATACTTGAAGCTGTTGACCCGTTCCACTGTGTTCCCTTCTGTCTCATTTCTCAGTTTCTTCTGATTACCCCATTTGATGCCATTGTACTATATTATCTGTACTCAGTTTTATCCCATATGCCTTCAGTTTTGCATTCCATTCCATTCTCTTATACTTTGCTGAAGATTTTATTCAGAGTCTTCCTGTAATATTACATCATCTGCATACAGCATCTTTGTTGATTTGTCCCCTTCTATCTGTTTGCTTATACAGTCCATCACCACTACAAAAAGCAGTGGACTCAGAGATGAACTCTGATGCACACGCACTCCCTGTTTGAATCTAAACACTGTTCGTACTTATGTCAATGGGTCCTTGCATATAGTCTGCATTTACTCTACCAATGATTCTGTGACTTTGAATAACTGTAGGACTTCTCAAATCAGCTTTCTTGGGACCTTGACATATGCTGTCTCCAAGTCTAGGAGGAGTGCCTACCAGGGTTATTTCTTAATCTCTATCTTCTTCTCCACTGCCTGTCTCACTGATAACATCAGGTAGGTTGCACTGCATACTGAGCTGAACTGAACTGCTCATTTCCCATCTTACCTTGCATATTAATTTATCAATCACCCTCTCCAGTACTTGTATGTAGTGTGACAAGATCTTGATACCTCATTACTGCACACAGTTGTTAATGTTTCCACTGTTCCAGTACACTGGCACTCAAATATTTATTCTCCAGCTATCTGGTAATATGCCTTTCCCCTAATTTACCCAACATCTTGATCATATCTGCTGTGACCTCACTGGAGCTTGATGCTTTTCCTGACTTAATTTTCCTTAATGTTAGCCAACCAGTATTACTTCTTCTAGGGCAAACTCTTCTTCCTCCTTAATTATAATCTGTGTATGGGGCAATACTGCTTCTGTGGGGTTTTCTTCATTCAGAAGCGTTTGGAAATACTCCTTCCATCTGCCGTTGATGTCCTGTGGACTTGTTGCTGGTATCCCTGATGAAGGCTGTCTGATGATTATCTTCTTTACCTTTCTGTCTTTGCCTTGCAACCTGATGTTTTCTTTGTACCATCTGCTAAGTAACTTTCCCATAGCTGGCAAAGTGCCTCTCATGTCTTCTTCTTCATTACTGTGACTGCTTTCTTAGCCTCTCTATTAACCAACCAGTATTCCTTCAAAGCCTGGTGTGTCTTTTTTATCTCCTTGTTTTTCTTGCTGTTTTTCTTTCTTTTGATAACTTCCTGGACATCTGCATTCCACCACCAAGTTTCCTTGTTTACCTTATTTCCACACCAGGTTCAGCATCACATCTTTTCTGTAAGTCCTCACACTTGATGTTTTGAGATGTTACGATACTTCTTCAATCCCAGCTCCCTAATGAATTTCAGTACTTGAAATGCTGAGTGTCAACATGGTAAAAAAGAGAAAAAATTCAGGTGAAGAGCAAATATCAAATATTGCTCTTCTTTTTGGTAGGGAGGATAGGCCCTCCCACCCCCAATGTGGAGGGCAAGGCCCCACAATCCCCAAACTTGTATACATCAATGCTGAGATTGCTAGAACATGAAGAAAAAATAATATTCTGAACAACGGCTATCTCATATTTGGTATAAATAAGCCCTTTCTTTGGCCTTTCTGTCTCTTCATTACAGGAATTCATTATAGCAGGTGTTGACATATCAAATGGTTATCTTCAACTCTGCCTTATTTCAACTTCTTCCCGAGATGTAAGAACCCAGAGTTTCTCCTTGAACACTTATGCTTTTGTTCCAGTTAACTTTCAGTTCTTCAGCCTAGACTCTGTAGACCTTACAGAATTCACTGACCTCTGTTTGCAGCCTACTGTGGCCACCAGTGCTTTATGCTGTGGACCTACTGTTTCATTGAGGATTACTTTGCAGTCTCTAACTCTACCCCAATGTCCTTTCTTTACTTTGAGGAAGTCTTTCTGAGTTGCATGTTGGTTACTCTTGTATGTGATGTTATGATTGTATCTCTTGATGTACCATGTGTTAGCCATCACCAATCTATTTGCCAGACAGAAGTCTAGAATGGCCTCTCCTTTATTCCTACTGCACCACCCATGTGGACCCAGTCCTGATATGCTGCTTTGTCTGTCCTGATAGGAGTATTCAGATCCCATATTATCAACAGCAACTCAAGTTATCCTGCTTTATCCAGTAGGTTTTGCACCTGCAGCTTGAATGCACTCTTTCCTAGCTATCACCATATTGCTGTGTGGTATAGATTGAGATTATCAATACTGCCATGATTTTAAACTGGAGTCTGATTGCAATGAGTTTGTCTCTAATTCTGAAGACATCCCCCATTGTCTTCTAAAGACTCTCCCTTACCACAATTCTCACACCCTTTCTAACCTGTCCTCCTCATGAGTAATAGATTCTGGATCCCAAGCCAAGTGGCTTTGCTGCACTGTTTTTCCATTTTTGTATCCTGGTTACAAAAGATGTCCAGCCTACTCTTTAGCATCACGTCATCCATTTCCAAGTTGCATCATGTCAGTGAACCTAGTTTATATTTGGTCAGTTGTTTTTGTTTTATGTCCAACTTTTGTGTAACACAGCTATCCCAGGTAAACCAGGCTGGGCAACTGGACACTGGTCCGGCAGTAGCTTACTGAGCGAGGACTGATGGGCTTTATGGCAAGTATACGCTGAACAATATGGGCTCATGGACCTCTCTCACTTTTAGCATGGGCTCCTGATGTAGGACAGAGTATTTTAGAGTAGGCCAGGTCCTCAACCCACTTATCACCAACAAATACCCACACCCATTTTGATGGCAACATCAATCAACACGACCAAATTAACTAGAGTTAATTTTGACACAGTTGGGTGGCTAACCCTGACACAGTACACAGTCTGTGATCCATGTTCTCCTGTCTAGAAGATTCTGTGCAACACAGCTGATGCCTAAAGATGTTGGTCTCTACATGACAAGTACTATCTATAGAGTTTGTGCTGCTGCCTCTGACTCCATTCTATTTTTGAGTGATTTTGAGGAGAAAACACCAGCATATTTTTGAGAGGTGGTAGGGAACCCACAGTGACACAGGAAGAAGATACAAATTCCACACAGGCATTGGCCAGAGGTCAGAATCGAACCTTGTACCTTGTGTATGAGAGGTTTCGATCTTAGCCATTATGCCTTTTCTGAAGGGAGGTGAAATAAGGTCCCTCTAAGGTGTATTCTCATGAACCTACCTGAGACTTCATTTACTGTAAGAAGCAATCCACTGACAGGAAATACCTTATTTTTTGTTCAGTTGATAATGGAACAGCATGATAATTGGAAAGATTTTAAAAAGAAAAGCCTGTGATGAGTTTAACACAAGCACCACCTGAACCACTTGTTAAATATTGTTGTGTCAGCACTCACATGGCCATTTGTTACTACTCATAATACAGATTACTATAATGTGCCACTTATGAGGAAAGCCTGTGTGGACCTGTTTGACTGCTACTAGTCAAAGTGGTGAAGGTTTCCAATTTCCAGGGCCTGAAATCTGACTAAGAGACATACCCTGGGGATTCAAATACCTACTCTTCTTTCACCTTCTGAACCTCAGGCATCCTTTGTAAATCAGATGAAGTAGCACCTAAGCCCCAAGTCTCACTCTCAAACCCAGGTCCTAGGATGTATTTCAATCCTCGACTTTAAACAATATTATAGATTTGGATTGGGAAATTATCTCTTGCTAGAGACGCAGCACCCTAGTGAAAAAGCAAAGTCCACTACATGGGAAAAAAGCTTGTGAAACAGACCCAGAACTGGAGACCTTGAGCTCAAACATTTGTTCCCCTACCATTTGTCACATACTCAGCATCATTTCCATTCACTCCAGATGCCAGACCTTGACAAATGCTGTATACATTTCTCAACATTTGTAGGTCAATATACTACAGGCTGGAAGGAACTTTGGAACAGTGATGCATGCATTCTCTAAGCTTTACCATAGGGACAGCATGCATGACTTGGTCAAAGGAAAATGAACTGTGAATGCTGACATACACCTGCAAAAGGGATGCAGTCAGTGAGGCAAATGAATGAAGCCACCACTGCCATGAAAAATTGAGATTTTGTTAAATAAGAGGTACTGCAGAAGGCAAAGAATGAATGTTTTCATGTGTAATATCCACAGCAGAAGGCCTGTCAAAGTAAAATCTGGCTATATTACTTCTATTGACTTTGCCTTTCAAAGCAAAATCTGGATATATTACTTTTACTAACACTTTAGCAGAAATTGATTTTTTAGGATCTAAAAACTGCATATACTTACAACTTTATCAACATATTCTACTGTGGAAAGAGCCTTTTTACAATCCATGAGAACAGTTTTATGTTCCTGCATCTGACGTTTGTCTTGTTCACAGGCTGCTCCTTTATGTTCAGATGACTCAGGAGTGACTCTACTGTTTTCCTTTTTTAAGGATCTTATTTCTATTACATTCAGGTTTTGCCCTGTTTGAAACAGTAGCTTGCAAATCATATTCTGCACTGTAATGCTGAGAAGACTGATTGCTACATACACCACCAAAAGGCACATTTATGTCACTAAAGGACGTGCTGGCAAACTCCTCATCTGACAACAAAAGTTTATCCAGTTCCTCCATTTCTGTGATTGAATCGTCATCATCATTTTCTCTAGCCAAGATAGAATCAGAATCAGCTGTTAACTGTAGATCATACAGACAAAAGTATTCCTTATGTGACAGAAGAAGGTGTGGACGATTTCCTCATCAGAAGAGCTATCTAAATCTGACTGACCCATAATTATGCTAAATTCAGAATGTTATCAAGCAACTCAAATGGCAACTCTAGATTATCATGAAATTTATATTTTATAACATCCTCAATGCTCTGAGATCAGTTTTGTGTACCGAGCAGGGTATTCCAAAAAATACATCTACAGAGGTTGTGGTTGCTAAAAAACTGAGAAGGGTATTTGTCTTGTTCAAAAACTGGAGAAACATCTTTAAGACAAGATATTCTGTCTTTGTTAAACTGTCTACTCTCACTTTCTTTATTACTGAGAGGAGCAGGCAAAATAACTCTTTGCTTTTTAGCTTACAGATTTATTGTAGAATGTGATTAGGCAAAGTGCTGCTCCAAAATACATTAATGTTCTGTCACATTGTTCTGTAGTCTTCCCAGACACAATGACTGTCTCGTCTTACAATATTGTAACTGAGATATTGCTTATTCATTTGTCTCACTATTGACATATCAGTACCATACTTGAACATTTGAATACAGATTCTACACAAATAAAAGTGTAGTGTTCATAGGTTCATAGGTTTATATTAGGCTATCTGCCCTAAGGCATTTATAAGCCTAGCCCAAATTTTTGTGGCTTACGCCACCCCTTATATGAAAAAATACTGTGCCCATTAGTTTGTTGTGCCTCTGTCCAGCAGTGACACAGAGATGATTCCCGGGGTAAACCTACGATCTCCCATCCACAGGTCTAGATTTCTCTTGAACAGAGTCAGCGAGGTGCTCTGCCTCACATGGACCGGGATTTTATTCCACAGCATAGGGAGTCTCTGAGTGATAAATCTATCCCTCCAGCACGTCCTATTTATATCCGTGCTAAGGTTTAAGTCGCTTGCTCTAGTGGTTTTGGTGGATTTGGATTTTTGAGGTGGAGCATGTCCATTAATTCGGGTTGGACATGGCCTTGTATGTCAGGCACATGTCACCTCTGAGCAGATGGTATGCGACTGAATAGAGCTGGAGTTTCTTCAATCTGGCAGCATATGACAGATTTTGGAGTCCCTTTATCCTTTTGGTGAGGAACTTTTGGGGTCTCTCCAATTGCTGCAGATGTCGGGTGAGATACATCCCGAATGGGGCATTGTACTCGATCATTGGTCTGATAAGTGAAGAGTACAGGGGAACAATGACCTCACTAGATCTGGATGTGAATCCCTTCATGATCAGGTGGGCAATGTAGAAGGTCTTTCTAACCACTTTAGCAATGTGAGTGTCAAAGAAAGGCCACTGTCAACCTGGGTCCCCAGGTCCCTGATAACCTCTTCTGTGCTTAGTGGATTGCCACCTATATGGTAGCTTGGGGTTACCTTGTTTTTCCTGAAGGGTATGACTATACATTTTTGGCGTTTAACTTCAGGCCATGGCTCTGGCACCAGCTATCTGTTTCCGTGAGTCCCTTCTGAAGGATATCCGTGTCCGATGCACTTTCCACTATGGCCCAGTTTGCAGTCGTCTGCAAACTTTGTCAGCCAACGTCCTCCCATGTTGGCCTGTACTTCTGAGAAGTAGATGCCAAACAATAGGGGGCCAAGGACCAAGCCCTGTGGGACACCACTTGTGACCGGCTTGGAGTCTGACACAGCGCCAGCAACTCTAACCCTGTGGGTTCTGTCCTTAAGCCAGTTTGTAACCCATCTTGTGACATATGGGTTTACATTTAAGCTGGTAAGTTTTTCTACAATACCGAGTGGGGTATTGTGTCGAAAGCCTTTGCAAGGTCAAGGTAGGCTGTATGGACTGCCTTTCCCTCATCAATGGCCTTGGTGACTGTTTCGAAGAAGTCGACCAAGTTCAAAAGGCATGATCTTCCCTTGACAAAGCCAAACTGGGTCGGGTCCAATGTCTGCAAGTCCCCTATATCTTTGTTTATGAGCTCCATTATGATCCTCTCCATAGCTTTGCAGACTAGACTTGTTAAGCTTATAGGGCGGTAATTACCAGGGTCCGTAGAGGCGCCGCCTTTGTGGAGTGGGACCACAGTTGCCGTATGCCACTCCTTGGGCACGTATCCTGTGGTACAGCTGCCTTATGTGCGGGTTTAATTCCTCATTTAGCTCGTGTAGCACACAGCCGGGGACACCATCCGCTCCCATTGATGCTGTGTTTTTAGCTTTAGAGAGAGCAGCTTTCACCTGCGCATTTGAGATGTCCGGGAGGCTACACTCGGCTGGGATAGTTATCTGTCCTTTAGGGGGGGAGAGGGGGGTGAAGTTTGCACTGAACCTGTCTGCCAGTATGTTGGCAATGTCTGTGGGTTCAGTGATTTTTGTATCATTTTGGACTAATTCTGAGCATATCTGGGAGTTTCCACCCAGGTTCCTAACATAGCTGAAAAGGCCTTATGATTGTCCTTTGAATCTATGGCAATTTTTCTCTCAAAATTGGCCTTAGTTGATTTTATGAGTGCTCGTATTTTTTTACTAATAATGATCAGGGTGACTTCCCTTTTATGGATTTTGTTCTATCATGTAATAGCTTTCTCCTCTTATTGTAAAGTTTGTTAATGGCTGGGGTCCACCAGACTGGACGTTTGCCCTTTGTGGAAAGAGTCTTGGTTTTATTTGGGATTGCCTGATCCATGCAGTCCTGGAGGTGTTCATAGAAGGCATTTGTAAGGGCTTCCGCAGCTTGGGTTGTGGTTTCCTCTGGCTCAGGGGCCTTGAAGGATACCACACCAGTCTTAGTAGTGTGAAGTTTGCTTTAGAGAAGTTCTTCCCTATGGTCTTTTTGTTTGGGGTGGGGCGGATGTGGATTTCCAGTGAGATTAGTTTATGATCAGATCTCACCAATGAGGGATATACTTCCGGTGTGGAGCATTTTGTCCCCATGTTTGTGACAATGAGATCTAGTATATTTTCTCCTCTCGTGGGAACAGTGACTAGCTGTTCCATGGCATTTGAATTTATGAACTCCAGGAACCGTTGGGCTAGAAAGTTAGGGCTTGAGTAATGTTCCCAGTCTATATTTGGTTAGTTGAAGTCACCCAATATGATGGTGTTTGGAGATACATTTATACCCTCCAGTGTCTTCAGGAAGGCTGTGTGGGGTTCCTGAGTTTGAGAGGGTGGCCTGTAGCATGCTACAATTTGTAGAGCAGTTTTGCCTATGGTTAGTTGCACCTGGATGGTTTCGAAGCTTCGTGCGTTGCCACCAACCTGGAGGTGTGAGTATCCTTTATGAATATGGATACACCCTCCTTTTGTGGTGTGGTCCGGGTTTTGGGGCGGAACGCATGATATGAGGTAAAACCTAATAGTGCCGGGTGCTCTCAGGAGCCTTGAACCAGGTTTCAGTAACAGCACAGACATCGATGTTCTCCATACTGAGAAGGGCCTCGAGTGCGTGCATTTTGAGATTTAGACTTCTGGCATTGAGCAGCATTACCCTCAGTTTCTTCCCATTTTTGTTTTCTAGGGTGGTAGGTTTAGAATTTGAGCCTTGCCTAAAAAAGGCACTATGGGGTGGCAAGAGCCTTAGCCAATATCTGGAACCCCAGGGTGACAGGTGCAAGCCGTCCCTTGCTAAGCAGCGTGGCTTGTCAAGCATGTCATCCCAGGCAGACAGACACTGGATCCCCTTTGAATGACACCAGACATTAAGCCAATTGTTAAAGCTGATCATCTTGTCTCTATATTGTGGCATCATTCTTGGTGAAGGAAGGATACTGCTCAGGGTTAGGGTCATACCTGCCTGGGCTACATAATCAGAGAGCTCCTCTATGTCTCTTTTCATGTAGTCCAGGGAGGTACGTCTCAGGTCGTTCACACCAGCATGGACAATGACTGTGTCATATTTGTACTTGCTGTGGAGTGACCCGAGTGCTTGTGTTATGTGGCGGATTCTAGCGCCCGATAGGCAGCTTACTGTGACCCTCTCCTTGTTCAGCCTGGTGAGTGGGACGTCAGTGTGTCTGACTATGGAGTCACCTATGACAGGTATGTTTGGTGTTGTATTTGGCCTTAAGGGCTGTGACTGCTTTGCACGCTGCTTTTGTGGTTTATGTGTTGCTTGTGGGGTGTCTTGAGGTAGCAGTTGTTTGGGTGTCTGCTTTGGAGGCCTCTGCTGTTTAGGTAAATTTTACTCAGAGCCTCCGAGTATGTCTTTGTGTGTTTATGTGTTTGATTCAGTGGAGTGGTAGCATTATGTGAGGCTGGTTTTGTGGTGTGTGTAGTTGCCTTCTCCACCTGTCTGGTCTTGCCAGTCCTGAGTTGAGAGAGCTCAGCCTCCAGTTTGGCTAAATAGCTGCATCTCTCAAGTATTTGTGTTATGTGGGAGGAAGAGGGTTGTCTGTGTACATGAGGCAGTTATAACATTGCCTCAAGATTCCCAGATTCACCAGCTGGACCGGAGAGGAGATTGACAACTGACCTTTGGACATGCTAGAATAATATTGGGAAATCCTTAATTGAAAACAAGGGCCAGTGGGGAGTGAGGGTGTAGTGCTTTTAATTTTTAGTGCTGACTTATATAATTGCTTTAGTGAGCAAGTGCCAGGTAACTTGAGTGCAATGTGTTACAAGTAACTAAATGCAAAAACGACAAACAGTAACTTTCTTTCAAGTGAAACAAGGAAATAAGTACAGTAAGCAATGCAGATATCACTAGTGATCCACAGAAGCGCTGAGAAGTTGCGTATTAGGTGGAATTAGCTTCCAGGGAAATAAAAAGCAAACAAACAACAAGCATATAAACAAAGCTAGATTCAGTAGGCCTGGATCTAGTCTATGCTAGAGCAAACAAGGTGAACCAATTTCAGTAAGATACAGTTCAAATATTCAGGCACTATAAACCTTTAACCAGAAAATTCCCAGCTCAGAAGGGCAGAGTCCAGCCTCTTCTCCCACAAGAGTGCAGACCACGAACCTTCTTAATGTAAAATAACTGGCCTGAAGCCCAAGTGCCTAAACCAGAACTAATACACTTGGACACTGGGCTCTCAATCAGCAGTTCCCAACTTAGAAGGATGAAAGCTACCTGTCCTGCCACCACAGTGCTTGCCACAAACCTTCCTAATGTAAAACAACTGGTCTGAAGCCCAAGTGCTTAATCCAAAAGACTTGAATGATAGCTACACTTTAATCAAGTTACAACCAAGCAGTAATAAATACCATTGAATACTTTAGAGAATGTCTGGATTAGTGCTCAAGTTACACAAACAAAGCTAGATCCAGCAGGCCCGAATCCAGTCTATGCCACAGCAAACAAGGCGCACCAACTTCAGTAAGAAACAGTTCAGATATGCATGCACTATAAGCCTTTAACCAGAAATTCCCAGCTCAGAAGGGCAGAGTCCAGCCTCTCCTCCCACAAGAGTGCAGACCACGAACCCTCTTAATGTAAAATAACTGGCTTGAAAGCCCAAGTGCTTAAACCAGAATTAATACACTTTTAGAATAACAGACACATAGCCCTCAATCAGCAGTTCTCAACCTAGAAGGATGTAAGCTACCTGTTCTGCCACAACAGTGCAGACCACAAACCCTCTCAGTGCAAAACAACTAACTGGTCCGAAGCCCAAGTGTTTAAACCAAAAGGCTTAGAATGAGTTACACCAAGCAGTAATAAATACAATTGAGTATTTTAAGATGATGCAAAAGTAAAAAGAAGTAGGTAAAAAGACAAGTACAGTAAAAGCAGATGAATTTTTTTTTTTTTTTTTTTTTTTTTCTGAACAAGTGCTGAGATTAAAGAAACAGATTTGAGTGCTGAAACTAGAAAACTGGCTAGTTATAAGAAAAAAAACAAGCTAGAAGGCTTCCCTCAAACACAGAAGGGCTTGGGGCTCAGAAGCCTACAAATAGTCTGTACCACTTAACAAGAAAGGCAGGAAATAAGCTTAATTTTTTTTCTATTTCCCAGATGCTCTCTTTGTACACAGTAGGAGTGCCTGAAATCAGAATATGATCTCACTGCACTCAGTTGAGTGAGCAAATGAGATGGGCCCAGAGGCAGGCTGAGGGGCGGGCAGTTTCAATGCCACTAAGATTAACACCAAAACAAAAACAGGGCAGGTGGGTGGGAATAACTGAAGAGCAGAATAACTTCAGTTAAAAATTCCTTCAACACTCCTTCATACACAGTTTAAATCAATTTAAATACTGTATTTTTTAAAAAAAGTGCAGAAAAAGGTACTTAAATTCTCTTATACGTCCAGTTGAATATAACCAAGTTCTTAGCTGGCCAAGCTAAAGTTTTAAAGCAGGAATTATTTCACATGCACCAGTTTAAATATGCAAGGACAGGAAATCAAAGAATGTGGCTACCCCCACACCTGTAATTACTAGCAAATAACAAAATTCAGCCAACACTAGCTTCAGTTCAAGTTACTGAAGAGCAGAATAACTTCAGTTAAAAATTCCTTCAACACTCCTTCATACACAGTTTAAATCAATTTAAATACTGTATTTTTTTTAAAAAAAAGTGCAGAAAAAGGTACTTAAATTCTCTTATACGTCCAGTTGAATATAACCAAGTTCTTAGCTGGCCAAGCTGAAGTTTTAAAGCAGGAATTATTTCACATGCACCAGTTTAAATATGCAAGGACAGGAAATCAAAGAATGTGGCTACCCCACACCTGTAATTACTAGCAAATAACAAAATTCAGCCAACACTAGCTTCAGTTCAAGTTACTGAAGAGCAGAATAACTTCAGTTAAAAATTCCTTCAACACTCCTTCATACACAGTTTAAATCAATTTAAATACTGTATTTTTTAAAAAAAGTGCAGAAAAAGGTACTTAAATTCTCTTATACGTCCAGTTGAATTTAACCAAGTTCTTAGCTGGCCAAGCTGAAGTTTTAACGCAGGAATTATTTCACATGCACCAGTTTAAATATGCAAGGACAGGAAATCAAAGAATGTGGCTACCCCCACACCTGTAATTACTAGCAAATAACAAAATTCAGCCAACACTAGCTTCAGTTCAAGTTACTGAAGAGCAGACTAACTTCAGTTAAAAATTCCTTCAACACTCCTTCATACACAGTTTAAATCAATTTAAATACTGTATTTTTTAAAAAAAGTGCAGAAAAAGGTACTTAAATTCTCTTATACGTCCAGTTGAATATAACCAAGTTCTTAGCTGGCCAAGCTGAAGTTTTAAAGCAGGAATTATTTCACATGCACCAGTTTAAATATGCAAGGACAGGAAATCAAAGAATGTGGCTACCCCACACCTGTAATTACTAGCAAATAACAAAATTCAGCCAACACTAGCTTCAGTTCAAGTTACTGAAGAGCAGAATAACTTCAGTTAAAAATTCCTTCAACACTCCTTCATACACAGTTTAAATCAATTTAAATACTGTATTTTTTAAAAAAAAGTGCAGAAAAAGGTACTTAAATTCTCTTATACGTCCAGTTGAATATAACCAAGTTCTTAGCTGGCCAAGCTGAAGTTTTAAAAGTGTTTCCATCTTATACGTTCATAGGTTCATAGGTGTGTACTAGGCTAATGGCCCTGAGGCCTTTACACGCATAACCATAGGATTACCCTGGCTTCTATTATCTATATTAGCTTTATTATCTTAAGCATACCTTATCTACGCTCACTGCATGCACTATCCTCGCATATCTTACATCCTACCAAAGCTCCATCATTCCCCCACTCAACCACTATCACTGTACTACTACTCACACCACCACTCATGTCTCACCCTCACTCAGCTCCCCCTCCCACCAACTCAAGAACCATCCCTATGCACCCCCCACATATTCTACCAACTATATTACTCAAACATAAAGCATCCCTACAACTTAACATAGTAACCCTCCCACCATACCTATTACCCACAGTGCACAATCAAAAAGTTTCCCTTATAAACAAACGCATTCAAAAACTGAGAAAACTAATAACCTCATGCATATCAAAACTAGCCCTAAGTGGAGACATCCACCCCAACCCTGGCCCTACCATCTCCAACCCCAATCCTCATAATCAGACTAGAAACCACAACTTCTCCCATATTACAGCCAATAGAAAGCCAAGTTACTTCCTTCTACTAAGCCTAAATATTAGAAGGATATCCAACAAAGTCCATGAACTCCATGCCGCCACAGACTTGTACTCCTCAGATATAGTTATTCTGACAGAAACCTGGCTAAAACATCACATTACCAGTGAGCAAATACTCCCTACAGGTTATGGCATACTAAGAGTAGACCAGCTAAACAAGAAAGGAAGCGGTATAGCTATAATATTTAAACAGTATCTAAACATCCAGATCTTAAAGCATCAGTTCCACAAATAGGCAGTGAAGAAATAATATATACCAACCTCAAAATAAACCAAAACAAAACCATCATATAATTGGATGCTACTTCCCACCTGACCAAAACATCCCTCCACTAGAAAACCTCCTCAGCTGGTCTACCTACCATCTCCCCCAAGAAACTATAATTTTAGGTGATTTCAATACTGACTGGCAATCCTGTTCTGGCAACCATCCAACCCATCATGTAAACCTTCATGGCTTCAACCAACTAGTCCAGTCGCCAACCAGGATAAATAAAAACTCCAGCAAGCACACTACCCTGGATTGGATACTAGTCAGTAAGAGCCCCCCAGTCATATATAACAGGCTGCTTATCAGATAGCCACAGTGATCACTCCCCAACATTCCTACTCAAAAATACCTATACCAAGCTAAACCTGTCATCTACCATCAAATATGTAAAAAACTAAACTTTAACCCACTCACATTCATCTCATCCCTCAAAGAATGTAACTGGCATCCTCTAAAGTACCTCAGTCTTGATGACGCAGTTTAATTTTTTAATACTACCTTCCTGAGCATCCTAAATTACCATGCCCCCATAAGACTTTCCAGAACCAAAGCACATCCCTCCCCATGGCTACAGAAAACCACTAAGTCAGAAATAAAAAACAGGGATAAAGCCTGGGAGCACTGGCACAAAACCAAAACCCCCGCAGCTAGACAGAAATTCCTAGAACTACACAATAGAGTCAAAAAGCTAATAAAACAGGACAAATTCCAATATTATCAGTCTGCCCTAGACTCCTCACAACACAGCCCCAAACAATTCTAGTCCTCCATAAACTCCATCCTCCACCCAGGTAAAGTCAGTACCCCTCCTCCTAACATCTCTCACTCCTCAGAAAATATTGCTACCTCATTCAACACACACTTCACACAAACCATACTATCACTAGCTAAACAACATAACCCCCCTCCCCTCCAGCCCACACCTTCAAATAGTAATCTCCCCACTGCCTTCTCTTTTTCTCCTGTACCAACCTCCAACATAAAAAAAATTAACTAAACTTAAACCCACCAAATTAGCAGCAGACAGCCTCCCAAGTGAATACCTACAAATCAGAGCTGATGCTCTGGCCTACCCAGTATCCATCTTGATTAACCAATCTCTGTCAGAAAGTTACGTTCCCACACTGTGGAAAGTATCACATATAATTCCCCTCCACAAAGGCAGACCCTCCACAGAACTAACCAATTACCGCCCCATAGCTATTCTCTCTCCACTATCCAAAATACTAGAGAGATGCTTACACTCTCAGGTCTCAGACTACCTCCTTACTAACAACCTCCTTTCCAATACTCAGCATGGTTTCCAACCAAACCATAGCACCACCACTGCCTTACTCTCCTTTACTAACACTATCCTTCAGCATAAAAACAATGGCTATCTCTCCTCTGCTACTTTCCTAGACCTATCTAAAGCATTTGACATGGTCCCACACAAACAACTTATCTCTGTCCTCAATAACCTATCCTTCTCTCAATCAGTCACCAACTGGTTTCAGAGTTACCTTTCTGACCGCCAACAATCCATTGCATGGCAGAATGACATATCTCCCCAACTACCTGTCTCCATAGGGGTTCCCCAAGGATCCATCCTTGGACCCCTACTCTTCTCTGTTTACACCAATAATCTAGCCTCTGCCACCAAACATGGCAAACTCATACAATACGCAGATGACTCAACCATCATCTGCTCAGCCCAGTCCCTAATCAAACTGCAAAAAGTCACACAGGAAGCCTTTTCCTCTGTTGAAACTTGGTTATCCGATGCCCAATTAATACTCAACCCAAACAAAACTAAACTACTCATCTTCCAACCCACCAAATATACTCAAAACAACTCTCACTTTAACATCACAGCAAAAGACAACACCACTATATACCCAACTGAACACACCAAATTGCTAGGAGTGGAAATAGACAATAAACTAAAATTTGACATTCACATATCCATGACCATAAAAAAGTCCATAAAAACTAAGAGCGTTATACAGAAATAAGCAACTTCTCACCAAAGCAGCAAAGATTTCAATAGCAAATTCCCACCTTATCTCCACCCTACTTTATGCCTCTCCAGTATATACCAACCTAAGGCAATGCAATCTAAACAAGCTAGAGACCTGTTACAACAAAATCACAAATTCGCCATAGGGGCAACCTACTGTAGTCACCACTGTCTCTCACTTGCTGAACTGGGCTGGCTTGAACTCCCTCACCTCCTTCAGTGGTATCAACTCTCACTTGCTTACAAATTAGTAAACCATCCATTAAATGTCCCATCCCTCCAGAATCTACTCCAACCCTATCGCACCACCAGACCACTAAGATCCAGCAACAAAAATCACTTGCAGATCACTAAAGCCAAAACCTCTGCTGGGGAAGCACTATTCTCTTGCACCATAGCCAAATTATGGAACTCCCTCCCACCCACAATTACCTCCATACCATCATGCACCCACTTCAAAACTTTACTAAAAGCGCACCTAAAAACATGCTGGCTATGCCCTTGCAACTCCCACTCTAATATCACCCACTACCTTTCTTTCCACTCCACTAACTACCTTGATTATAGCAAGCTCAGATGCTCATAAGCCTAGTACTTATTATACAGCAGGAACTTCTTATTGTAACATTTGTTAATGTCTGTTATGTACTTCACAGATAAAGATTCTAGTTGTCTACTGATGTACTATGTTCTTCATCTGTAAATATGTTGTAAGTAATTGCTATGTTAAATTGTTAATCACTATGTAATCCAATGTTACTTCTGTCTGTTTATTTTAACTGTGGAGCTTTTCTCTCTGGGCCTCCACTGAAAATGGACCTACGTCCAGTCGGACACTCCCGGTCAACAAATGTAAATAAATAAATAAATAAAATCTTCTCTTGATAGATCTGATTACTTTAGACAGCAGACACAGCAATCACTGACACACAGAAGGCAACCTAAGGTGAAGGTTCTTTTGTTTGTTTTTTAAAGGCAGACAATGTACTTCAGTTTGACTTAAATTATTCTTTGTTAGACAACACTGGGAAAGGCTATCTTCCTGTGTTTTGTGGTGTCAACATTTAATTCCATCTGTAGTTCAGATTCAGAATCAGAATCAGATGGAACAAGTACTGCTGCATATGTAAAATCACAGCCATCTTTACAATTTTCTTTTTAAAAAAAAACAGTAATAGAGAACTGCCAGGCAATGCTTAGTTTCACTCAGAAGAATGCCTGCATTCAGACTTTTTAGCAGCACTGCAAGTACTGTAAATATAAAAAGAAAAGTAAGTAACTCCAGCAAATGCAACAGAACATCACATGAAAGATTTAAAATATTTAAACACATACAAAAGCTCATACTGATCTTTCTTTTTTTAAGACTAGAAAAACACAAATACAGCCGTGCTTCCCCATTCAAATGTTTTTAGTCATTCTTCAGTTTTTATGGCTGCTTTGAAGCACGTGCTACCAACCTTTATTTACAATGTCTGTCTGCAAAATTATCAGTTCTGGACCATTCTGCCTACTGTTGAATACCATATCTTGACTTTAAACAAATTGCAGCAAAATGGCATGGGGAAGGATGTATACATAAACACTGACATCCCAGATTAGAGTACTAGCCAAGTGCCAGAAGGCTAGCTAAGAGAAAAAAGGACAAAACTGAAAGACAATAAGTTCATCATCCTTAAATAACTCCCATGTTCTGCAGGTAAGAAAGTACAGGAAGGAAGCTGTTGGTAGGACAATGGCCATTGTGGAACTCACTGCATGCTCACCTCATAGCATAGTATGAAATGAGTGCAAGACAACACAAAACAAAAATCTCTCTTATTCCATACTGTGTTGAAGGTCAGGATGAGATTTTGCTGCCCATGCAGGGAAAAAAATGTGTGCAAAATCGGACAATAATGACAAACAAAATATTTTATGTATAGTAAAATTACTGAGAACCACTTAAAGGATTAAGGTTACCACAAGGCATTTGTAAATGGAAGACTGACAAGTGGCAACTGGTATCAAATATGGCAACATTTGTTGCTCAAAACCTGCAGTCTGAGTTTTGGTGGTGGCAGAATTTGAGACAGAGACAGCATTCTCTATTTTCTCTAGAGGGAAGAACAGAATCACCATTTTAAATACTCCATCCTGGTAGAAATAGTGAATGACACAGCACCACTGTAGAGTAAAAACAGAAAGCAGTTATACGTGATCAACGATCTATAACTATGCCTAGTAAAAAATAAATCCATGTCCACAAATGCCCGGAGATCTCTTACCTAATAATGCCATACAAGGTTGTTGTTTTACATTGAAAGGATATACAAACCAAAGACATCACATAACCGTACTGGCTCTCTTGTTGGATGCTGTACAAAGTTATGCATAAATGTTCCTTTGTCACACCAATCAGCTTTGTGCAAGGGCAGCATGCATGGTACAAAGTAAAACCATCTCAATGACCTTTCATAAAAAAGCAGTCTGTGAAGCAAACTGACTTGAAATTCTCTGTTGTTCTCTAGCAAGAACATACTTATTAATTACACAGTTACCAAAAAATAGCAAATAAGTACTCACTTTATTATCTGATCTTGTAGAAGACCCACTGCAATGTGTAACCACTGGGATGTCCTTTTCTGGTACAGCACAATTCTCAAAATCTCTGGCACACATTATAAGGGGAAATGTAGACTTCCTGTTAGTGCACACAGTTATTTCATGCACCAGAAAAGGAGAATTTGTCAACCCCCTGTAGTCTTTAATTCAGAATTATTCCACTGAGTGAGCATACAAGAAAGGCATTCATTGTTTTTCTGATTACCTGTTTAAATCAGTTCAGGACTGCAAGGGATCCAGAACCTACCCTGTCACTCAGTGGACACAAGACAGAGAAAGAGAACATAAGCTTAGACAGGGTGCCATCTCATTGGAGGATGGACAATAACGCATATGCATGTGCACTCACACACACACACACACACACACACACACACACACACACACACACACACACACACAGCCATGTACAATTGTTGATAATTTGGAGAAACACCAGTTAATTTAGAAAAGTGTATCTGTGTAAAGCAGGATGACACCACAGCACCCAGCAAAAAAAAAAAAAAAAAAAGATGGGTAGATGTACAGAGTCTATAGAGAAGGCAATGCTTCCAACAGCCAAACCGGAGAACCAAGAGCTGTGAGGTGTCACTGTTAACTGACACACCATTACACTGCTGTCACCAGAAAGGCAAAAAAAGTATGTATACATAGGCTCTAGGTGACTCTCACTGTATATTGACACCCCAACCCCATGTACAAAAAATTGTAAAAAAGGATTGTGGGTATATGGTTTCCTATCATTTAACCAAATGATGAATACATTTGCTGCTAGCATTTTGAAAAACTCTAGTAGTTGATTTTCGGAGATCCATGATATAGGGTGGAGTGGAATTTTGACCATTCCCTGGTAAATATAATTTGAAAGGGGTGTGGATATTTTGAGGTTTGGTCTTGTGGTTCTGGGGGTCAAGATTTTGTTTTTTCAAACATCTGTGTGATTTATATGTCATAGATTCATAGATAAAATTACAAACTTAAAAACTAAGTCCATCCACTATGGTTAGTGTAAAGGCTGCTCAGAAACAGGGAATGGAAGAAAGCAGTAGGGCAGCTTATTTGAAATGATGTCTTGCAGGTTAGCACAAAGGATTAAAGTGCTGAGCTACAAATAACTATCCTGTAGTTTTGGGCTTAATTTCCTCAGGTTTCCATTTGCCACTGTGTTTCTCAGACCAACCAGTTAACCAGACAGGACTTGTGGGCAACAATATAGTTAATAAATATATAAATAACTACAACATTTGAGGATTATGGTCTTCAGTTATTTGGTCAGTTCATACTTTTCTCCTTCATGATGCTGCAAGGGGGTATTTCCATTAATCAGTGAGGTGCAATGACCTCCAGAGTTAAACAGCAAGGATGCAATCCTGCATAGGAAGTGCAGTGAACACTAGCTCCCCAACACAAACAATACTACTACTGACTGTGAAGTACTTTGTTTTAATGAAAAATGAACTTCAGTCCATCAGTAGTAGGACATCCTTGATCCAAGAGGATAGGGCAGTAAGCACCCCCTGCAGGGGTCCTCTTCACAGATGAACTGACACGGTAAGCATCTATCTGTTTCATCTAACTTCAGGGGCACTCTGGCCATTTGCAGTAGGTAACTATTGGGGAAAAAAAGCCCATGCAGTACCTAAGCTGTCCTGGAAGGCAGGAGCCACAAGAAGGCATAGAAAAGCTGAGAAGACAGACTCTCAAAGCAATAAAGTATCAAAAGAAGACCCAGCTCCTGGGTTTGCAGTTCAAGCAATAGTGCTTGGAAAAGGTATCGATCAACCAACTAGTGGTCATGACAGTATTGTCCAAAATGGACACATTATCGAAACATTGATGAGAAGCAGCCACACCTCTCATGTAGTGGCCTTTGGTAACATGATCCACAATGCAATTAGCCACTTGATGGAAAAACAGTACAGTTAGAGATCTACCTCGACAAAGTTTATTAAGCCACAGTGAAGCATTTCTTACCCAGAGAGAAAAAGACAAGCAAATGGTCAACATCATAGGAACATAGGATCATTTCTAGGCTAGTAATCGCATGGTCCATATGAGGCCTAACCAAATACACCTTTAAGTAGACTCACTTGAAATTTCTTGCCATCCTTTATGAGCAGTTAATAGTGCCCACCTGCAAATTTGTCTTCCCATATAGACATCAAGACTAGCTTTAAAGACAGGTGAAGCAGAACTTTTCTTGACCTGTAGAGGTTATTTGTTCCACAGGCTGGGAATCCACTCAGTTATGATTCTAACTCTCCACAAAGACTTTTTTATTTGTTGGTGTAAATTGAAGTTATCAGTATAGGTGTTTATAGAGATACTTGTTTTGTGGAGAAATAAGATTGGGTCTTACAGGGCTTGAAAAGTGAGACACAGGTCACCTCCATCAGCTAGTAGGCTGCTGCATAAAAGGAGAGTTGTGCTAATCTATTGGGATAGCTGCAAACTGACAGACGGAGGAAGTTTAGGATACTTCTCCACCCAGATGAAGAACACCTTTCACTTAGAAGATTATCTGGGATAAATGGAAGGCCTTCTGCAGCTTCAGTCACATAAGGGACCTCTGTTGGAAGGTCCAGTTTGGTTAATAGATAATTGATATTTTTCATTTGTAGTGGAATGGAATTGTGCACTATCAGGGACCTAAATACCTAAAATTGTATTCTACTCAGCCCCAAGGGGAAAAAAGGATGAGTTTGGGTCTTGGGTCTTTCTCTGATTTTTACTAAAAGATATAGTCTTAGAGGGAAACATGCACAAGAATTGTCCACACCACAAATCATTTTCAACTCCTCTTACCTTGATGAAACTGAGCAAAACTGGGAGAGGACAACATTCACTTGAATAGCAAACAGGTTACTCTCTGTGGTGCCCCATTTCCAGAAGACCATGAGAAAATAAAGTATCCCTTATAATTAGCTTAAGAACTAGAAATACACCTGAAGGGGTCCACTAGTTCATTTGTTTCTCCAAGAAGATGAAAGGTTGTGAGACACGTATTATGTGGCTACAGGCAGACCCGTATCACCTCACAGCACAATAGGTATTCTTCTTTTATTTATTTATTTATTAACTGGGAAAGTCCGACTTGGAACGAGCTAATTTTCAGCGGAGGCCCGGGGAGAAATGCTCCAGATGCATGTATTTGTAATGTGGGAGGAAACCAGAGCACCTGGAGGAAACCCACATGAACGCAAGGAGGACATGCAGACTCCACACAGAAGGCACCCCAGCTGAGAATCGAACCACAGAACCTCTTGCTGTGAGGCGACAACATTACCACTACACCACTGCGCTGTCCATTTCAGTCCTGTTTGTCCAGGTATCACACCATTACTTGTTTGGCTAATCAGAGCGGGAAGAGGTCTAATCCTCTGTCTCTTGAAGGGAGAAAAATAGTGGCTTTAGTTTTGATAGGGTTATATGTACTTTCTTTTCCTTTGGTTTTGCTTTTAATACACCACACAGAGGTCCATCTTGCCTTCCTAAATCACTATTTATCAGGAAATGTACTGCACTGGGTTTGGCAGGATGAAAGATAACCCCAGAATGACATTGTAAAATTGCTGAGAGACTCTTTCAAGATTTTTGCCATATTAGAGGAGGCCTTGCCAGGGAAAGGGACTCCTAATGTTCTGTCACATGGGTGACTAACTCATAGATAGTGATATTGCTAGTAGCAGACCTTGTTTTGTTTCTTCCATGGTTAAAAACCTCTATTGTACCATAAAGCTGGAGAAGTCTTTCATTGTCCCTGCAAGATGTTCTCCCTGTGTGAATTGAAAGAAAGCTAATGTACTGGATGTACTCCAAGTTGCAAAGGTGCAGAATGGAACAGCAGCCTCTATTCCACTTTTAAACAAAGAAGAAAGTAGAAAAGAATCCTCTTTCTGTTTCAGAATAAAGAAAACCTAGGGGGACCTCTGAAAACTAGAGTGTAGATCTGCTCCTAGGAGCTCTGTCGATCTGCTGTTTCAATGAAACTCTTTCTGAAGGAGACTAAAGAGCTACAAGACATGTCTGTCTGAAACCACATCAAGATCCTGTCAGCCCTTTGTTGTAGTCTTATTAGCCTCTTGTGCTCTATTCTGGGGATGTTCAGGATTACTGCAGTTGTTCCTGTACTGTCTTCCTCCATGGAGACTTTACCAGTAGGGCTAGAGTAGGCTGAACTGCCAGGCTCTTGAGAGCTCTTGTCATTCTGCAGGAGGATTGTTACCTGTCAGAGAACTGGACTGGCCTAAAGGAACAGCAGCTGTGAGACAGGTGGGGGACCTCAGAGATGTGATGATAACATGGTCGGAGCTATAACTTTTTAAACTGCAACTATAGTGATGAGAAAACACCTGAAGAAGTTTTCACAAAAGGAGAAGATGAAAGCACTTACTTTTACTGATTTCTTACTGATTTTAATTGTTCTTGTATTCATTTTTTCTTTTAACCTTACATCTTTCAGTCTTGCATCCTTTTTGTTTTAGTCACCTCAGAAATCCTCCCTGGTAATCAGTGTCTGCTTTCACTTCTGCATGTCTTCAGAGAGATCTTGAGACACCTACCAAAGATGACCTAATTAAAGCACTAGCATAGTCAAAATTACAGAAGGCTTAATGGAAGTCCATATAAGACGCAATCATACTTCCCCCCCACCAGATGGCTTGACACCCAAATCAGAAAGATCTGTCATGTTTTCCAAAGCATGATTCCTAAAACAGGAATGGAACAGGGAGAAGTGAAATGGATGCTTCAGAACACTGATGGATCCCTTGCACATCCGTAAAATGAACAGCGCCAGAAGCACTTGATCCAATGATTTAAACTTTGCTGTAACATGAATAGAACATGCTGGTGAGAAAGATATGCGTCCCTAAGGGATCCCCATGGTCTGGAATAGGCTCCCCATCCATGTGAGGCAGAGTCCATCCCTAACCCTATTCAAATGTAACCTTAACCATTTGAAGGGAAATTGAAAATTCAACCCCAGTGCTGTCCCCATGCCTCTGATAGACAGAGGCCAATAGTAAATATTTCCTAACTAACATACTATCCCACTAAACCTCTGGCATCTTCTTAACTAATATACTCCTCCAAAAAGACGTCCATGTTACATGGGGACATAACTGGGTTGGGATGTACATCTAGACATATAAAGGCCCTGGTGGTCATTAGCCTATACACCTATGAACTTATAACTGAACTTGAGTCACCTTGGTCTCTGAGGTGTCTTAAATTATATAATTACTATGTTAATTGTATTAATGAAATACTTAATCCTAAGCCGTTTGAGGGTAGAATTTTAAAACTCGTAGGACTGACTTTGAAGAGAATGGTGCATATTCTGAACTAAAGAGTTTTCTTCAGTTGCACAGTCCATGGTTTAATCAAGGCACAATTCAGAGCTACAAATAAATATGCCCACAGCTGCTGAGCATTCAGCTCTGAATCGCACACTAAAATGTGCAATGCCTTATGCATACCATGCACACACAACAGAAATTATAGCAAAACACAGCCTGGTGTGCATATTTTATCACTGACATGACATGTAACAGCAGTGAATGTGACCTACTGAGGTGTAAGTCGACAATAAGAAAAACAATGAAAATTACATTTACTGCACAATGTCAGCATAAGCCATGGCACAAAACAAAGGTATATGTGTAACACCTGAACAGCCATTCCCTTCAATATGTTTCACTCATTGCAATCCAAATATGCGCTTGTATGGCAAAACAAAGATTGTGCAACATGCAGTTACCAAAAACAGTCTCAAATTAAATGCAAAAAAGTGCAGCATAATAGTATTCAGAAGAAAAGTTGTTCCTACCATATAATATGAATGGTACTCCTCTTCAACAGACATGGTCATAAGAGACCAGGGTATTTATGTGCCCAACGCTTTCTGATTTCATCACCATGTTTCCACCACAGTCAGGAAATCCTCATGTATGGTCAAGTTCAAGATTCAAGGAGGTCATCCTAGCACTGTACTCTTCACTTACCAGACCCATTACTTAATACACTGTTGCTTTTGATATGCTTGGCTTTGTATATATCAACTGGAAAGGCCCCAAAGATTTCTAAACAAGAAAACTACAGGCCTTAAATCTCTCAACTACCATGATACATTTGATACATTAGCACGGCTCTCCTTATACTCAGCAGCCTGCCAGCTGCCCTAAGCTAACATATGTCTTGTCTTTTTTTCCCCAAGTAGAAACTGTTAATTAACCACCACCACCACCATGAACAACAAATTTTGCACTCAATGCAGTCCTTATGCATAGTACACAGGGTAATGTTTTGCCAGCAGCTGGACCCTTGAAATCATTCTAATTACATTCTAGAATTAAAGACTTACTGATGGACTCAGCCCATTACTGGTGTTACAATACCTATTCAAATATATGTCTACAGAGTCACAGCTAGGCTTTAGTTATAAACCTAGATCCCTTCCTTGTGGTCCTGAATTGCGTAGTTTTTCTTTTAAAGTCAAACTGGAGACAGGCTTAGCTTTTGTCACAACTTTAGCAATCATTTCTGATATGCTCTTCAACCGAGCTATTCACAGTACCTACTTTCAGATCCCAGATATGTTTGTTATAGATATTTCTGCTTACTTTGTCTAATACAGATCTGAGTTCCCACACTTTAATTTCTTTTAATATTTCAAAATCAACGGTCAATCTTGGGGGGGTGGTACTTAGATTTCCAGTATCTTATGGTTATTTTTTAACTGTTAATATAATCAACCTATCAGCCTTAAAAGGGCCTGTTTATTTCTGGATGTACACTTTCCCCATTACCGCCTCAACAACTACACTGTTTTTTTTGATAACTCACTTCAAACTAGGGAAGTTTAACCATCATAAACTTTATCTGGACAACCACACCAAAATCAAATTGGCCTCTACACTACTCAGCCCTTCCCTACTATATGGCAGTGCCATTTTTACTAACCTTCACTCATCATTGAGCAATAAACTGCAATCCTTCTATTATAAAATAGCCAAATTCACCTCAGGTAAGCCCAACCATTCCCACCATTGCCAGGCCATCTCAGAATTGAACTGGCTTGACTTTTCCTACTATATCAACTATACCCAACTAACTCTAGCACATAAACTTGTTTTTCAAACCCGACACCTGCCCTGCACTCTGCTCCATCTTTCATACATATACTCCAACAAGAACCCTCAGATCCTCCAACAAAATGCTTTTAAATGTAACCAAACCTAGCAAAAGAGCTGGACAAAGCCTATACTCCCATTGCATAACTGAATTCTGGAATTCCCTACCCTCCCACATAACCAAAATGGAATGCTTGAAAAAATTTAAATCAACACTAAAAAGCCACTATCTAGATAACCCTCACTGCACCTGCAATGCCAACAAACCATCTTAAATTTGTCTTCTCATACTTAGAAAATTAAGACATCAAATGGCAAACCACATACTGAATGGTAGTCAAAGCTCAGGTAAACTCAAGTATATCCTAGACATCTACTATAATATGTTCTCTGCATTTATTTGACTAATTTTCTATCTTACTGTACAATGTCCAATTTTTATTGTTAACTCAAAACAGCTGAAACTGTCCTGTTACACATGAAACCTCTTGATTACTAATATTGTTAAAATTGCAGTTTCAAAAGTTAATTTTTCCTAAACATATGTAACCTCTGTACTATTTTTTGTCATAACTGTAATTGTTTGTGGAGCTTTCCTCCCCGGGCCTCCATTGAAAATGGGTTACTTTAACCGAGTGGACTTTCCTGGTCAACAAATGTCAATAAATAATAAATAATAAATATATAACTCCTTATCAATGGTTTCAGATACCAAGCCCTGTAATGCAACGTTAAAGTCTATCAACCTTGGACAATCCCAAACATGAGATTTCATGTGCGCTTCTCCTTAACATCTTATCTCAACAATTGATACTAACAGATGAAAACATGAAGCTCAGTTTATTTGGGGTACAAAAGTATTTGAGAGGCATTTCCACAAAAAAATTCTGAAGCTCCTTGACTTGATGTATCAATATCCCTGATGTCTCCCTCCACTGCTTGCTGGATATTTGCATCTGTAGTTCTGACTCCCAATTATTCCTCAAGGCCTCTAGCCTGTTATAGCTTCCATACAATCCTCAGTAAAACTTTTCTATACTCCTCCTTGCATTGGCCTGATCTGTTAAGTAGATTTGTTAGTTCTGGTGGTACCTTCTGCTGTCTTCTTTATTTGCTTGTAATCTGCCACTAGATCTTGATAGCAGACATATTCAACAACTGGAAAATTGCATTTTGTGCTAATTCCCAGGGCAGGATTGAACTTGCCTCAAGTAACTGTTTTCAATATCTAGCCTCATTTGTTAGTCTCTTCCAGTTGAGCCTCAAGGTCGTGCTATCCTTTACAAAAGAATTACTAAAGACCGCTCTACTGACATTACCACCATTGCCCACATCTTTAACTGTTTTGTTTTGAGATGTTTCTCTTTTGTCTTACAAATATAATATTCTTCATAATTATTTATGTGCTTTGTCCCTCTTATAGGTTCATAGGTTCATAGGTTTATACTAGGCTATATGAAAAAATACTGTGCCCATTAGTTTGTTGTGCCTCTGTCCAGCAGTGACACAGAGATGATTCCCGGGATAAACCTACGATCTCCCATCCACAGGTCAAGATTTCTCTTGAACAGAGCCAGCGAGGTGATCTGCCTCACATGGATCGGGATTTTATTCCACAGCATAGGGAGTCTCTGAGTGATAAATCTATCCCTCCAGCACGTCCTATTTATATCCGTGCTAAGGTTTAAGTTGCTTGCTCTAGTGGTTTTGGTGGATTTGGATTTTTTGAGGTGGAGCATGTCCATTAATTCCGGGTTGGACATGGCCTTGTATGTCAGGCACATGTCACCTCTGAGCAGACGGTATGCGACTGAATAGAGCTGGAGTCCCTTTATCCTTTTGGTGAGGAACTTTTGGGGTCTCTCCAATTGCTGCAGATGTCGGGTGAGATACATCCCGAATGGGGCATTGTACTCATTGGTCTGATAAGTGAAGAGTACAGGGGAACAATGACCTCACTAGATCTGGATGTGAATCCCTTCATGATCAGGTGGGCAATGTAGAAGGTCTTTCTAACCACTTTAGCAATGTGAGTGTCAAAAGAAAGGCCACTGTCAACCAGGGTCCCCAGGTCCCTGATAACCTCTTCTGTGCTTAGTGGATTGCCACCTATATGGTAGCTTGGGGTTACCTTGTTTTTCCCGAAGGGTATGACTATACATTTTTTGGCGTTTAACATCAGGCCATGGCTCTGGCACCAGCTATCTGTTTCCGTGAGTCCCTTCTGAAGGATATCCGTGTCCGATCCACTTTCCACTATGGCGCCCAGTTTGCAGTCGTCTGAAAACTTTGTCAGCCAAAGTCCTCCCATGTTGGCCTGTACTTCTGAGAAGTAGATGCCGAACAATAGGGGGCCAAGGACCGAGCCCTGTGGGACACCACCTGTGACCGGCTTGGAGTCTGACATAGCGCCAGCAACTCTAACCCTGTGGGTTCTGTCCTTAAGCCAGTTTGCAACCCATCTTGTGACATATGGGTTTACATTTAAGCTGGTAAGTTTTTCTACAATACCTGAGTGGGGTATTGTGTCAAAGGCCATTGCAAGGTCAAGGTAGGCTGTATGGACTGCCTTTCCCTCATCAATGGCCTTGGTGACTGTTTCGAAGAAGTCGACCAAGTTCAAAAGGCATGATCTGCCCTTGACGAAGCCAAACTGGGTTGGGTCCAATGTCTGCAGGTCCCCTATATCTTTGTTTATGAGCTCCATTATGATCCTCTCCATAGCTTTGCAGACTAGACTTGTGAAGCTTATGCAGCGGTAATTACCAGGGTCCGTAGAGGCACCGCCTTTGTGGAGTGGGACCACAGTTGCCGTATGCCACTCCTTGGGCACGTATCCTGTGGTAAGGCTGAGATTAAACAGCTGCCTTATGTGCGGGTTTAATTCCTCATTTAGCTCGTGTAGCACACAGCTGGGGACACCATCCGGTCCCATTGATGCTGTGTTTTTAGCTTTAGAGAGAGCAGCTTTCACCTGCGCATTTGAGATGCCTGGGAGGCTACAATCTGCTGGGATAGTTATCTCTCCTTTAGGGGGGGAGAGGGGAGTGAAGTTTGCACTGAACCTGTCTGCCAGTATGTTGGCAATGTCTGTGGGTTCAGTGATTTTTATATCATTTTGGACTAATTCTGAGCATATCTGGGAGTTTCCACCCAGGTTCCTAACATAGCTGAAAAAGGCCTTATGATTGTCCTTTGAATCCATGGCAATTTTTCTCTCAAAACTGGCCTTAGTTGATTTTATGAGTGCTCGTATTTTTTTACTAATAATGATCAGGGGTGACTTCCCTTTTATGGATTTTGTTCTATCATGTAATAGCTTTCTCCTCTTATTGTAAAGTTTGTTAATGGCTGGGGTCCACCAGACTGGATGTTTGCCCTTTGTGGAAAGAGTCTTGGTTTTATTTGGGATTGCCTGATCCATGCAGTCCTGGAGGTGTTCATAGAAGGCATTTGTAAGGGCTTCCGCAGCTTTCGTTGTGGTTTCCACTGGCTCAGGGGCCTTGAAGGATACCACACCAATCTTGAGTAGTGTGAAGTTTGCTTTAGAGAAGTTCTTCACTGTGGTCTTTTGTTTGGGGCGGGGGGATGTGGATTTCCAGTGAGATTAGTTTATGATCAGATCTCACCAATGAGGGATATACTTCCGGTGTGGAGCATTTTGTCCCCATGTTTGTGATAATGAGATCTAGTATATTTTCTCCTCTCGTGGGAACAGTGACTAGCTGTTCCATGACATTTGAATTTATGAACTCCAGGAACCGTTGGGCTAGAAAGTTAGGGCTTGAGTAATGTTCCCAGTCTATATTCGGGTAGTTGAAGTCACCCAATATGATGGTGTTTGGAGATACATTTATACCCTCCAGTGTCTTCAGGAAGGCTGTGTGGGGTTCCTGAGTTTGAGAGGGTGGCCTGTAGCATGCTACAATTTGTAGAGCAGTTTTGCCTATGGTTAGTTGCACCTGGATGGTTTCCGAAGATTGATGCGTTGCCACCACCCTGCAGGTGTCGGTATCCTTTATGAATATGGATACACCCCTCCTTTTGTGGTGTGATCCGGGTTTTGGGGCGGAACACATGATATGAGCTAAAACCTAATAGTGGCGGAGTACTCTCAGGAGCCTTGAACCAGGTTTGAGTTAGAGCAGAGACATCAATGTTCTCCATACTGAGAAGGGCCTCGAGTCGTGCATTTTGAGATTTAGACTTCTGGCATTGAGCAGCATTACCCTCAGTTTCTTCCCATTTTTGTTTTCTAGCGTGGTAGGTTTAGAATTTGAGCCTTGCCTAAAAAAGGCACTATGGGGTGGCAAGAGCCTTAGCCAATATCCGGAATCCCAGGGTGACAGGTGCGAGCCGTCCCTTGCGAAGCAGTGTGGCTTGTCAAGCATGTCATCCCAGGCAGACAGACACTGGATCCCCTTTGAATGACACCAGACATTAAGCCAATTGTTAAAGCTTATCATCTTGTCTCTATATTGTGGCATCATTCTTGGTGAAGGAAGGATACTGCTCAGGGTCAGGGTCATACCTGCCTGGGCTACATAATCAGAGAGCTCCTCTATGTCTCTTTTCATGTAGTCCAGGGAGGTGCGTCTCAGGTCGTTCACACCAGCATGGACAATGACTGTGTCATATTTGTACTTGCCGTGGAGTGACCAGAGTGCTTGTGTTATGTGGCGGATTCTAGCGCCTGATAGGCAGCTTACTGTGACCCTCTCCTTGTTCAGCCTGGTGAGTGGGACGTCAGTGTGTCTGACTATGGAGTCACCTATGACAAGTATGTTTGGTGTTGTATTTGGCCTTAAGGGCTGTGACTGCTTTGCACACTGCTTTTGTGGTTTATGTGTTGCTTGTGGGGTGTCTTGAGGTAGCAGTTGTTTGGGTGTCTGCTTTGGAGGCCTCTGCTGTTTAGGTAAATTTTACTCAGAGCCTCTGAGTATGTCTTTGTGTGTTTATGTGTTTGATTCAGTGGTGTGGTAGCATTATGTGAGGCTGGTTTTGTGGTGTGTGTAGTTGCCTTCTCCTCCTGTCTGGTCTTGCCAGTCCTGAGTTGAGAGAGCTCAGCCTCCAGTTTGGCTAAATAGCTGCATCTCTCGCAAGTATTTGTGTTATGTGGGAGGAGGAGAGGGTTGTCTGTGTACATGAGGCAGTTATAACATTGCCTCAAGATTCCCAGATTCACCAGCTGGACCGGAGAGGAGATTGACAACTGACCTTTGGACATGCTAGAATAATATTGGGAATTCCTTAATAATTGAAAACAAGGGCCAGTGGGGAGTGAGGGTGTAGTGCTTTTAATTTTTAGTGCTGACTTATATAATTGCTTTAGTGAGTAAGTGCCAGGTAACTTGAGTGCAATGTGTTACAAGTAACTAAATGCAAAAACGACAAACAGTAACTTTCTTTCAAGTGAAAATGGAACTAGTACAGTAAGCAATGCAGATATCACTAGTGATCCACAGAAGCGCTGAGAAGCCACGTATTAGGTGGAATTAGCTTCCAGGGAAATAACAAGCAAACAAACAACAAGCATATAAACAAAGCTAGATTCAGCAGGCCTGGATCTAGTCTATGCTAGAGCAAACAAGGTGTACCAATTTCAGTAAGATACAGTTCAAATATTCAGGCACTATAAACCTTTAACCAGAAATTCCCAGCTCAGAAGGGCAGAGTCCAGCCTCTTCTCCCACAAGAGTGCAGACCACGAACCTTCTTAATGTAAAATAACTGGCCTGAAGCCCAAGTGCCTAAACCAGAACTAATACCCTTGGACACTGGGCTCTCAATCAGCAGTTCCCAACTTAGAAGGATGAAAGCTACCTGTCCTGCCACCACAGTGCTTGCCACAAACCTTCCTAATGTAAAACAACTGGTCTGAAGCCCAAGTGCTTAATCCAAAAGACTTAGAATGATAGCTACACTTTAATCAAGTTACAACCAAGCAGTAATAAATACAATTGAATACTTTAGAGAATGTCTGGATTAGTGCTCAAGTTACACAAACAAAGCTAGATCCAGCAGGCCCGAATCCAGTCTATGCCACAGCAAACAAGGCGCACCAACCCGGTAAGAAGCAGTTCAGATATGCATGCACTATAAGCCTTTAACCAGAAATTCCCAGCTCAGAAGGGCAGAGTCCAGCCTCTCCTCCCACAAGAGTGCAGACCACGAACCCTCTTAATGTAAAATAACTGGCCTGAAAGCCCAAGTGCTTAAACCAGAATTAATACACTTTTAGAATAACAGACACTGAGCCCTTAATCGGCAGTTCCCAACCTAGAAGGATGTAAGCTACCTGTTCTGCCACAACAGTGCAGACCACAAACCCTCTCAGTGCAAAACAACTGGTCCGAAGCCCAAGTGTTTAAACCAAAAGGCTTAGAATGAGTTACACCAAGCATTAATAAATACAATTGAGTATTTTTAAGATGATGCAAAAGTAAAATTAAGTAGGTAGAAACACAAGTACAGTAAAAGCAGATAATTTTTTTTTTTTTTTTTTTTTTTTTTTATCTGAACAAGTGCTGAGATCAAAGAAACAGATTTGAGTGCTGAAACTAGAAAACTGGCTAGTTATAAGAAAAAAAAAACAAGCTAGAAGGCTTCCCTCACACAGAAGGGCTTGGGGGCTCAGAAGCCTACAAATAGTCTATACCACTTAACAGGAAAGGCAGGAAATAAGCTTCATTTTTTTTTGTCTGTTTCCCATATGCTCTCTTTGTACACAGTAGGAGTGCCTGAAATCAGAATATGATCTCACTGCACTCAGTTGAGTAAGCAAATGAGATGGGCCCAGAGGCAGGCTGAGGGGCGGGCAGTTTCAAGGCCACTAAGAACTGAAGAGCAGAATAACTGCCACTTGAGTTAAATATTCCTTCAACACAGTTTAAATCAAATTAAATACTGTATTTTTTTAAAAAAAAAGTGCAGATAAAGGTACTTAAATTCTCTTATACGTCCAGTTGAATATAACCAAGTTCTTAGCTGGCCAAAGCTGAGGTTTTTAAGCAATAAAAATTTCACAATGCACCACTTAAAAAGGCAAGGACAGGAAATCAAAGAATGTGGCTACCCCCACACCTGTAATTACTAGCAAATAACACACTAGCTTCAGTTCAAGTTACTAAAGAGCAGAATAACTGCCACTTGAGTTAAATATTCCTTCAACACAGTTTAAATCAAATTAAATACTGTATTTTTTAAAAAAAGTGCAGATAAAGGTACTTAAATTCTCTTATACGTCCAGTTGAATATAACCAAGTTCTTAGCTGGCCAAAGCTGAGGTTTTTAAGCAATAAAAATTTCACATTATCAACCTTTTCTATTTGGAGGAGTAGTCCATAGAGTGCATTAAGTACTCCAGTCTCACCTGCATTGCTTCAAAGTGTCTCTTTAAATCTGGGAATGTCAATCCCCCTTGATCCTTAGGTAATAACACCTTGTCATTTTACCCTATGCCTCCTTCCACTCCGGAAAAAAAAACTTTAAGCTTTGCATTGAGTCTTTCCCCAATCTTGTCCTTGGGGTATTAAAAAAAGCCTGACTGAGATAAAATGATTTGTGGGATTATGAACATTTTAACTGCCTGCACCTTGCGTCTAAATATATTCCTATTACATACCATTTTTGATAATTTTGTTCACCATTTAGCAATTCTTGCAACATATCATTGGTTGCCTGATTATATCCTATCATATCGATATCTACAGATGCCTCAAATTTACATAACACCAGAGGTAAGAGAAATTCTGTACCAAGTCATATGTAGGCACATGGTTAACTGCAATTGCTTTGGTCTTTTCTTCATTAATTTTATAGCCAGAGAAAGACTGGAACATATTTAGTACCCAAAATAGGAATATAATTTCTTTTTTCTGGGTCTGTGATGTAGATTACTATGCTATCCACAAATAAAGACAGCTGTCCTCGGTCCCATAGCAACTAAAAACCCTCCATTTGGATCTGCCATATCTAGAGGCAAACATATGGGAGGATGTAGGCACTCATCTCATGTCACATGATAAATTAAAGGCCTCTGACATCCTACCTTTATACCTGTCAGTGAGCCAGCATACAGCCATTTGATTAGACTGACCAGTTTAACTGAGAAACCAAAGATTTGAAAGCCTAAAAACAAACATTTCCATTCTACTGTATTGAATCCTTTCTCAGCATCAAGACTGTGCACAAGAAGTGGAAGACTCTTTTGTCTGCTTCTCTCTCTGCATGATAACCATTTTATTGATACTCTCAAATGTTTCCCTTCCCTCAGTATAAAGCCACACTGGTTATTATTTTTGTAGTACAAAGTGGTTTTGCTAATCTCCTTGCTATAAGTGCCTTCAAATTTGTATAATCATGACTGAAAACCAATATCAGTCTACAAGCCACCAGTTCAAGTGGGTCCTTGCTCTCCTTTGGTATCACCACTACCAAGACTTTCTTTCAGGATCTTGGCGAGATGTGGCCTTTGAGGACACTACTGAACACAACTACTCAGCTATTAATACGTTTTCGCACCCTCATCTTCCATATTTCCTTACTTACATTGAAATACCATCAAAAGCAGAAGACTTCCACACTGGTTGAGACCAAAATAACTTATTATGGAGTTAACCTGGAGCATCTCTCCCCAGGCCTCCGCTAAAAACAGGCTCTGTGGAACCTAGTTGGACTTTCCCTGTCAATAAATGTTAAATAAATAAATAAAAATAAAATAAAACTATCTGCTTTGTTTCGGTGCCTGTAATCTTCACCACCATTCTTTCTTTTTTGTTTCCTTACTCTCCTGGCAAGTATTGCCTGTGCTTTTGGGTTATTATCAAAACAAGTTTATACATGCGTTACCATTTTACACTCATTTATTCTGTCTAGATATTTCTCAAGATGGGTTCGCTCAGAGTCTAGTTGTTCTCATGTTTTCTCAGTCCTGATGTACTTCCTGTTGCAGTCATGCAGCCTTCTGCATACTCTCTGTAATTCCTTCTTCTCCTTTCCCAGTATTCTTTCTCCTTTGTTTGAATTTTTTTCTCTAAAGTCTTAAGTTTTAGCATATTCCAGTCAGACACTTAAGTACTGAAGCTGATGTACCATTTGCTTAATACATCTTTTAATGTCCCAATAACCCAATCTTCAAAGGTTTTGATTTTTAATAGAAAGGTGGGAAAACACCAGTGCCTGGCTTCTTTTTGGAATCCATCTGAGTTCATGGTTATGTCTATCAGGGCATGACTGGGTAGCATTGGTGGTACAATGGTGAGTATTGTTGTCTTCCAAACAACTGATCCAAATTTAATTCCTGGCCAGTGTAAAAAGTCTGTGTATTCAGACACTATCTTGACAGTGCACTGGAGAGAGAAGCATGTATCAATCATTTTTTGCAGGGTAGGTTTGGCATAATGATTAAGGTCTTCACCTCATAGAAACAAGGTACGAAGTTTGATTTTAACCTCTGGTCATCAGCTGGGCTTAAAATGGCCCTTCGGGGCATTTAGCTTAGTATTCACCTATGACCTTCCTCCTATGGGATTTGTTTCTGCACTTATTTGCTCATATGAGCTTTATGCTCATAGTTTCTTGTATAAAATAGATGAGGTCTGAACAAGACCAAGGCCTGTGCTGATGTCGACAGAATGTAAATATAATTTGCCTAACACCACGTTCTTTAACACATCAATCAACCCCAAAATGTTCATGTTTCTTTAGTAATAAGCCCTCCCTTGTCATTCTGTATGACCCAGGGTCACCTGATATATCCATCTGCTCACATCCAATATTCCATTTGTTTTAATAACTGACAGAATCTTTTGAAGGCAAGTTATACCAAAGTATTTGTTTGTTGATGGAGTACAATTTGAAAATGGTATGCTATCTCAGGGACTGAAAAAGTTTAGATTTTTTTATTTATTTCTGTCACTTAATGGAAATGTTTGAGCAATGTTCAAGTCCCCCTCATTAGTGGTACTCCTTGTTGAAAAATTATTTCCTCTCATATTTTTTTGAGGTCCCTGGATTTTAATCCCAGAGGCATGTATGTTGAGGCCAATGTTATTCTTTTGCCCCACCAGTCACCTCCTATTGCTATGTATCTTCTATGTTTGTATGTCAGTTCTTAATCTCTGCTAATTATGCTCCTCCTCCTTAAGAATATCATCACCCCTTTAACTTGATTTTAGAGTTCTGCATAGTACCCCTCCTTAAATCTTGTTTTCACTAGCCTTGTGTGCTCCTCATTATTGAGATGACTCGCCTGCAGCATAATGAAATGGGCATCACTTCTCTTCAGACAGACTAGCACTTTCTGCTGATTCTTTTTATCAACCAGTCAGTTCACATTCCATTATATACCTTTAAATGGCCCCATAGTACACTGATAAGGGACTGTCTTGTGGTTTCAAGATTCATTTTGGTCTTATTTCCCAGTCATCTAGGTCTTCTATAACCCTAAGTTCAAACTAGTGAGTTTGCCAGCTAACCACTCTGTCTTTGTTTAATACCTATGCCTTGTTTTTGGAGTCATAAAAAAACAGTACTATATGACCTCCTGTTTATTTGCAAATCCAGAATCTCAACAACCACCCACACCAGAAACCTAAATCTTCACCAACAAATAAACAAGGTTTACTGATGAGATAGATTTCCAACTCAGCTTTTTCCTAGCCTATGGAGAAAGTTACCACTACAGGACAAAGAACGTACTACATTGGCTACCTTTGGGTAGACACAACTTTACACCAGCGAAATCCTGTATGGCACTACTCAATTTGGAAGTTAAGGAATATTAAATGCACAAAAAGTGTGACAAGAATTTTGAATGTGTCTGCTGAAAGGTGCATATGGCTAGGTATCTTATAGTAGCTGTGATTGGTTGCCTAGTGTAGCTTCTATGTTCCTATGCATATTCCAGATGATCCACACTAACCAGCAATGTATGCACTACAGACGTACAACCATCACTAATCGCTAATTGGATTGTACTTAAAAGTGAATGAATATTATACATACACAAAGTAAATGCTGGATAGAGTACTATAACTTTTTTTTTACTCAAAAATATACAACAGTAATTTATAAAACATAATACAAAAACATCTATACAAAATCAAAATAAAATTCAAAGAGCATAACATCATCCATTTGAAGTTCACTGTTGTGATCTGGTTTGCTCTTCTACTTGGTGGCAACAGCCCTGCTACAGAATGCAGGGATGGCTGGACCACCTCCAACACAAAATGCAAAAGCTGAATGGATGTCAAATGCTGCTTACTGCCTGGAGGAATGACAGAGGTGGAGGGAGTACTGCTACCCTGACAAGATCCCTCAGAGGAAGATGCTACAGTTATTTCACCTCTTCATTTACACAATGATTCCCATTAACTCTTGTGCATAAATCAGTGACGTGATGTTCCAACCTGAACACCAGGCCAGGAGGATGTATGGTAAGTATGACACCCGTGCCCTGGCCCAGCTGTCAAGGAGCCTCAATCCTCACCACTAACATCAGTGAGGGGTATCTCATATAGGAGGAAAGGATAACAAATATACACAGTAAAGTACAATTTCCCTTAAGAGCACACAGAGATCACAGTCAGTCTGGGGCTGGTTGCTCCCTTGCTCTCCAGGTCCCCAATAAGACTCCCCACTGGTACTGCTATAGGGTCCAGATCTCAGCTTAGTGGGCAAGCTAAAACCTCCAGCATCCTCTCTGTCCAACCAGTGCTTCATGTCCCTGCCCAAGTAGCTCACACACACACACACACACACACACACACACACACACACACACACACACACACACACACACACACATGTGCAGTCCTGGGGAAGGCTGGCACAGGTTCTCCAGCTGTGCCCCTTTTACCCAGACTATCTGGTAGTACCACTTGCCACCACTCACTAACAACTATCAGCTACTCAAAGACCCTTAAAAGGGTATCCAATTATTACTGTGCAATATTATTATCCAATTGGTAGTATAGCCCACAGCTAAAGCTATAGGAGTGGTTTGTACAATTTTATCAAAGGCATGCAAGTACTCTGAAGAGCCTAAATTATCTCTACACAAAACAGCCACAGTTAAAAGGGCTTAAAAATATTTAATAACAAATAATAAAACAAGACAATACTTTTGACTATACAGTGCTAGTCAAGAGTTCATAGATCACAGAGAAATACTTAAAACAATGCAGTAGTAAAGTTCTGACATCACAGAAAAACACTTAGTCTAATCTTCCTAGTTCCTAACTATTTCTAAGAGGAAACACAGTGCTGAAATACTACTTACATATAGAGAAAGGCAGAGTGCTGTGAGTTGGATGGTCAAGACAAAAATGTTCAATCCTCTCTGGTTCTCTCTGTTTAAATTGAAATTGCAGTCCAGATTCACATTACATCAGTCTTCCCACTTTCTTGGGTTCCCAGGCTACACATTACATCATTCTTCACACTTCCCTGGCTTCCCAGGCTAACAGAAACTGCAGTTACATTATTTTACACCTAGGCAGAAGCCAGAGCAATATAAGGGCATTTAAGCATGCAAATTCTGGCCATTAACTCTAGCCTTAAAACAATAGCAAGAATTCCTTCATCTAGACCTTTCAGCACCACTGTCTACATCAAAGGGTCACCACATGCTTTACTTTGGTCAGTAGAGTGTACTATTGTCACATTTTTTTCCAGTTCCACATGTAACACTATTTCTTTACATTTAAGACAACAAGCCTGCAGTTTACATTCATATTTACAAATGACAGAATTATCTGCAACCTTCTATCTGGCTAAGCTGGCAGCCTTCACCTATCTTCACTAGCCTTCACATATCATCACACATCTCCCCCCTTTGGGGAACTCAAGCTAGTTTTTCAAGTGACCCTTGGAAAACACTGCTTGAGGGGGTCAGGTCTATCTGAGTATACCTAACCCGTTCCTTGTCTTGAGAGCCCATCTGTATTGGCATTGCTACTCCCACTGCAGTGCTGCACTGACATATATGCTTGCAACCCTAGGCTCCATCTTAGCAACTTGGCATTTTGCTGGCTGGCTCTGTTTAACCATATTAGGGGGCTGTGATCGGTCATTACAGTGAATTTTCTACCATACAGATAAGGCTGACATTTCTGCAGTGCCCACACTATGGCTAGACATTGCTTTTCTATAGCTGCATAGCATTCCTCCCTCGGTTGGAGCCTATGACTAAGATAAACCACTGGGTGCTCTTCTCCCTCTGAAGAAATCTGGCTACGTACAGCCCCCACCCCATGGTTTGAAGCATCCACCTGTACAACAAATTATTTAATGCAATCTGGACTGGCTAACATGGGGGTCCTCACGAAGCTTCTTTAAGCTTCTGGAATGACTGCTCACATGCTACCTTATCTGGCATGTTCTTCCTTGTCAGGTCTGCGAGGGGAGCAGCTACAGTACTATAACAGGTGCAAGCTTTCTGTAGCCTGTGTTACATATTTATTGCATTTTCCTGCTGTTTGTTGCAAAAAAAAAAAAATTTCCTTGTTTCCCGTCTTTCCTGACCTAGAGTAGTCCAAATACAGGCTTTGCTGTATTCTGGACTTTTGGAAAGTTCCTGTGTTGCCCATTTCCTTTCTTGGATAAAGGGAGGCTTCCTTGTTCACCAGTGACAGTGGGGAGTAGGAGCAGCCTATCTATCCCTGGAGGAGTGTTCCCAGCACAAGAATTTGGTAGTCTATTGGCCGTTTTGGGCCAATTTCTAGCTCTTTCAAGTCCCCCCGTATAAAACCCGCTTTAGCGTGGCTTTGTGTGATTTTTCGCATAGCGCAGCATCGGGCAGTGCCGCTTAATTGGGTTTAAACCATTCTCGGCTCCACAAAGTCTGCTCTTCACTTTTTCCCTTAGAACTGATCTAGTTCTCATAATAAACATTCTATTCCCACTCTAAAGCCTGGCACTTGCTCACTAAAACAATTATATAAGTCAGCACTAAAAAATTAAAAGCACTACACCCTCACAAACTCCCCTTGAGTACTTTGTTCCCCATTGGCCCTTTTTTCAATTATAAAGGAATTCCCAATACTATTCTAGCATGTCCAAAGGTCAGTTGTCAATCTCCTCTCCGGTCCAGCTGGTGAATCTGGGAATCTTGAGGCAATGTTACAACTGCCTCATGTACACAGACAACCCTCTCCTCCTCCCAACAAATTCCAACACATGTGAGAGATGCAACCATATAGTCAAACTGGAGGCTAAGCTCTCTCAACTCAATAGTGGCGTAACCAGTCAGGAGGAGAAGGAAACCACACTCACTACAATTCCAGTCTCACATAGACCTACCACGACAGCAAACCAAACACATAAACACACAAAAACATACTCGGAGGCTCTAAATAAAAATCTGCCTAAGCAGCAGAGGCCTCCAAAGCAGACACCCAAGCAACCGCTACCCCAAAACAAAACACGTGCAACACATAGCTCACAAAGCCAGTATGCTGAACAGTCATAGCCCTTAAGGCTAAACAACACACCTGATACACTTGTAATAGGTGACTCTATCATCAGGCACACTGATGTCCCGCTCACCAGGCTGAACAAGGAGAAGGTCATGGTGAGCTGCCTGTCGGGCGCTAGGATCTGCCACATAACACAAGCACTCAGGTCACTCCAAGGCAAGTACAAATATGACTCAGTCATTGTCCATGCTGGTGTGAATGACCTGAGACATACCTCCCTGGACTACATGAAAAGAGACATAGAGGAGCTCTCTGAGCATGTAGCCCAGGCCGGTATGACCCTGACCTTGAGTAGCATCTTACCCTCACCAAGAATGATGCCGCAATATGAAGACCAGATGATCAATTTCAACAATTGACTTAAGTATGGGTGTCATTCAAAGGGGGTCCAATGCCTGTCTGCCTGGGATGACATGCTCGACAAGCCACGATGCTTCACTAGGGATGGCTTGCACCTGTCACCCCTGGGCTTTCAGATATTGGCAAAGGCTCTTGCCACCCCATAGTGCCTTTTTTAGGCAAGGCTCAAAAGACAAACCCACCTCCGTAGGTATCACAAGGGATAAGAAGCTAAGAGTAATGCTACTCAATGCCAGAAGTCTAAACCTCAAGATGCATGCACTCAAAACTCTCCTTAGCATGGAGGACATTGATATCTGTGCAGTAACAGAAACCTGGTTGAAGGATCCCGAGAGCACCCGAGCACTACCAGGTTATACCTCATACCATGTTTTTCGGCCCCAAAACTTGGACCGAACCACAAAAGGAGGGGGAGTATCAATATTCGTCAAAGATACCGATACCGACACCTCCAGGTTGGTGGCACAGCACGAAGCATCAGAGACTATCCATGTGCAACTAACAGTGGGTAAAACTGCCTTCCAGTTTATAGCCTGCTACAGACCACCCTCCCAAACCCAGGAACCCCACTCGGCCTTCCTGAGAACACTGGAAAATATGAAGGTCTCTCCAAACACCATTATATTGGGTGACTACAACTACCCTAACATAGACTGGGAGCATTATTCTAGCTCCAACACCCTAGCCCGAAGGTTCCTAGAATTTATAAACTCAAATGCTATGGAACAACTTGTTGCCACTCCCACAAGAGGGGAAAACATACTAGACCTGATCATCACCAACATGAGGACTCTGTGCTCCAGACCAGAAGTGTATCCCTCACTGGTAAGATCAGACCCTAAACTAATCTCACTAGATATTCACATCCCGACCCCAGCCCCTGCCCAGAAAACCACAGTGAAAAACGTCTCTAAAGCAAATTTCACACTCCTCAAAACCAAGGTGGAATCCTTCAAAGCTCCCGGGCCTGTGGAAAATACGGCCCAGACCGCAGAATCCTTTATAAACGCATTCTATGAACACCTTCAGGAATGCATGGATCATGCAATCCCAAATAAAACCAGGACCCAATCCTCCAAAGTTAGGCGTCCTGTCTGGTGGACCACAGCCATAAACAAACTATACAATAGAAGGAGGAAGCTACTACATGATAGAGCAAAATCCCAAAAAGGGAGGCATCTCTGATCAGTATTAGCAAAAAACTACGGGCACTCATAAAATCGTCTAAGGCCAGCTTCGAGAGAAAAATTGCACAGAACACTAAGGATAATCACAAGGCTTTCTTTAGTTATGTTAGGAACCTGGGTGGGAATTCCCAGATATGCTCATAATTAGTCCAAAATGACAAAAAATACACCGAACCCACAGACATTGCCAACATCCTAGCTGATAGGTTCAGCGCAAACTTCTCCCCCCCTTCCCCACCAAAAGGGCAAATATCTATCCCAGCAGAGTGCTGCCCCCCTGACATCTCAGATGCTCAGGTAAAAGCAGCCATCTCCAAAGCAAAAAACACAGCATCAATGGGACCAGACAGTGTCCCGGGCTGCGTCCTACATGAACTCCAAAAAGAACTAAACCCAAACATAAAACTACTGTTCAATCTCAGCCTTACTACAGGATATGTACCCAAAGAGTGGAGTACAGCAACAGTGGTCCCTCTCCACAAAGGTGGTGCCTCAACAGATCCTGGAAACTATCGCCCCATAAGCCTGACTAGCTTGGTCTGCAAAGCTATGGAAAGGATCATCATGGACCTCATAAATAAAGATATTGGGGACCTACAGACACTGGATCCTACCCAGTTCGGCTTTGTTAAGGGCAGATCCTGCCTCTTAAACCTGGTCAATTTCTTTGAAGCAGTCACCAAGGCCATTGACGAGGAGAAGGTGGTCCACACAGCCTACCTGGACCTTGCAAAAGCCTTCGATACAATACCCCACTCGGGCATTATAGATAAGCTCACCAGCTTAAATATAAACCCCTATGTCACTAGATGGGTTGCAAACTGGCTCAAGGACAGAACCCACATGGTTAGAATTGCTGGAGCCATGTCAGACTCCAAACCAGTTACAAGTGGCGTCCCACAAGGCTCAGTCCTGGGACCTCTCTTGTTCGGTACATATTTCTCGGAGGTACAGGCTAACACAGAAGGACTGTGGCTGACCAAGTTCGCAGATGACTGCACACTGGGCGCCATAATCGACTCTCCAGCCGACACATACATCCTACAAAAGGGCCTCATAGAAACAGACAACTGGTTCCAGAGCTATGGCCTCAAGCTAAATGCCAAAAAGTGTATAGTCATCCCCTTTGGCAAAAACAAAGTGCCCACAAATTACCACATAGATGGTAATCCATTAAGTACGGAAGAAGTAATTAGGGACCTGGGGACCCAAGTTGATAGCAATCTCTCATTTGACAACCACGTGGCCAAAGTGGTTAGAAAAACATTTTATATAGCCCACCTAATCATGAAGGGATTCACATCTAGATCAGGGGAGGTCATCGTGCCTCTTTACTCATCCCTCATCAGGCCCATAATTGAGTATAATGCCCCTTTTGGGATGTACCTTACCAGACACCTGCAGCAACTGTAAAGACCCCAAAAGTACCTCACCAAGAGGATCAAAGGGCTCAAACAGATGCCATATGCTGCCCGGTTAAAGAAACTCCAGCTCTACTCAGTGGCATACTGCCTGTTCAGAGGCGACCAGTGCCTGACGTATAAAGCCATGTCCAACCCGGAATTAATGGACATGCTGCACCTCAGAAAATCCAAATCCCATCGAGCTACACGCTCGAGAGACTTGAACCTCAGCACTGAAATAAATAGGACATGCTGGAGGGACAGATTCATAACCCAGAGGCTCCCTTCACTCTGGAATAAAATCCCAGTCCAGGTTAGGCAGAGTCCCTCATTGACTCTCTTCAAGAGGAATCTTGATGAGTGGATGGGAGATAGTAAGTTTACCCCAGGTATCACTTCTTTGTCACTGTTAGACAGAGGCACAGTATACTAATCTCGAAAAAGGGCATAGCAAAATTCATTTAAAATGGGTGGCGAAAGCCAAACACACACTGGCTAGGCTTATAAATGCCCTAGGGCAAATAGCCTAGTATGAACCTATGAACCTATGAATATATGTAGTACTCCACTGTCCCTAAAAATGCCCTCACCTGTTTTTTTTTTATTAACAGGTGCAGGCCATGCCTGAATGGCTTCCACTTTTGCAGGTTCTTACCACTCTCCACTCTATGTCCTAGGTAGGAGACCTCTACCATACCCACCTGACATTTGCTTGGCTTAATGGTCAACAGTGCCCTCTGTAGTCTGTCCAGCACCTGCCTGACATGATGAAGGTGCCTTTGCCAGGAATGGCTGTATATGGCAATATCATCTAGGTAAGCAAGGGAAACCCTCCTTCTCCTGCTAGGATATGATCTACCAGCCTCTGGAAAGTCACTGGGGCATTCTCCATCCCAAAGGGCATCTTAGTGAACTCATACAAGCCAAAAAAAGTCACAAAGGCTGACTTCTCTCTAGCACTGGGAGTCAACGGCACCCGCCAGTAACCCTTGGTAAGCTCAATGGTTGTAAGATACTTAGCCCCACCCAGCTGCTCTAGGGCCTCATCTGTCCTAGACATGGGGTAAGCATCTGACTCTGTGTGATTATTTAATTTCCTGTAGTACACACAGAACCTGGTGATGCCATCCTTCTTTGGCACAAGCATCACTGGAGAGGCCCAGGAACTGATGGACTCTTCAATGACCCCTAGTTCCAACATCTCCTGCACCTCCTCCCTCAGAGTCTGTCTAACTCTCTCAGGCACTTTATAAGGGGCCTGCCTAATAGGCCTTTGGGGTCCTGTATCCACCTGGTGCTGCACCAGGTGGGTGCACTCTGGTTTCCCAGTGAACATGTCCTCAAACTCCTGCAACATTGCTTGGATCTCTTGAACCTGTTTAGGAGACAGCTGCTGGGACATTTCTACCCATTCCACTGAGGTGTCAGTACAAGCCTCATTGAGGAGATCAGTCACCAGATCTCCCAGAGACTCCTCCTGCAATCTACTGCAAATGCTCAGCACAAGAGCCTCCCTATCATGGTAAGGTTTCATCATGTTAACATGGTACAATTTGTGCCCCTGCCTTCTGCCTAGAAGTTCCACCATATAGTTAACATCACTTACCTTTCTTACCACCTTGTAGGGTCCCTCCCAAGCTGCTTGCAGTTTGTTGTGTCTGACAGGAATGAGAACCATTACCTGCTGCCCCACAGCATACTCTCTTAATCGAGCATTGCTGTCATACCATACCTTTTTCTGTTGTTTGGCTTCTGCCTGGTTCTCCTGGGCCAAGCCCATGAGTTCCCTGAGCCTTGTCCTCAGGTTTAGGACATATGCCACAACAGACTCCTTGTCAGACTCACACACACCTTCCCACTCATCTCAAATTAAATCTAGAGGTCCCCTCACCCTATGCCCATACAGCAACTCAAAGGGTGAAAAACCTGTGGATTCCTGGGGAACCTCTATGCAAGCAAACAACAGATGGGGCAAATATTTGTCCCAGTCCCTCTTAAACTGATCTGCAAATGCCCGTAGCATGGACTTGATTATAGAGTTTAACCTCTCAACAAGACAATTAGTCTGGGGATGGTAGGGGTGGTCTTCATGTGATTCACCAGACAGGACTTCCACAGGCAAGCCAGTAGGTCTGACATGAAATTGGCACCTCTGTCAGTCAGTATTTATTTTGGGAAACCTATCCTGCTGAAAATATCCAACAAAGCATTTGCCACCTTCTCTGCCTCAATGGAGGACAAAGCCACTGCCTCAGCATATCATGTAGCATAATCCACTACCACTAGGATATAATTTCTCTGTGTGGAACTTGGGGTACTCAGAGGGCCCACAATATCCATGGCTACCCTCTGAAATGGCTCCTGAATCACAGGCAAAGGCATCAAAGGAGCTCTCACCTTGTCTCCTGCCTTGTCTACCTTTTGGCACTGCTCACAGGTCCTGCAGTACCCTGTTACATCTCTGGAAATTCCAGGCCAATAGAAGTTCTGTATAATACTCCTCTTTGTAAGTTTTATGCCCATATGACCTGCAAAGGGAATATCATTGGCTATGGCTAGAAGCGACAGCTGGCAGTCTCTAGGTACTACCAACTGCTGTACTCTCTCACCTTCTAGCCCTCCCTCAGGGGCCCACCCTCTGTACATAACCCTTTGTCCCAGTATACAGATTCCCCCTTTCCTTGAGAATCAGGTGCCTCCCTAGCTACCTGCCTCATACCTTGCAATGTAGGATCTGAGAGCTGAGCCTGTCTCAACTCTCTCCTTGTAACCCTCCCAGCTCCTCTTCCACAGGAAGTCTGGCATACTCTGACAGTGGTGCCTCACTGTCAGTCTGGGTACTAGTACTCACTTCTACCTTTGCAGTAACTCTGTCCAAGGGACCATCAGAACACACACACAGCTGTGACTCACATTCAGTCTCACTGCTACAAAGTAGCTCCCTTCCTGAAGTAACCACCTAACCAGTCTTGGCTGCAAGTATGTTGTCTGTCTGGGTCTCCCCCAGGCTACCAGACCCACATGCCTGTCACTAAGCCTGACTGTGTGTAACTGCACAAGCATAGGGTACTGCACTATCAAAATCATTCCCTATCAGGACATTTGTAGGTATATTCTCAAACACACCTACTTGCTGGCTCATTTTTCCACTGTCCCAGTCAAAGTGAACTCTAGCCTAAGGTATTTGGAATGGGATCCATCCTAAAGCCCTGAGTGGAATAGACTGCCCAGGCAAGTAGTGCTCCTCTATAACCATTGCAGGCTTTACAATGGTTATATCAGAGGCTGTGTCTCTCTTGTCAATGGCCTCTTTGCCATTCACTACAATAGGATATAACTTCTGGTGGTAGTTTGGTACCCTGGTAGTCCCGAGACAACCTACTATTGGCATTTTGTCTTTCCCACTTACTGGTTATCTCACCCTTTGTTCCCCACCTTGCCTCCATGGGCATCTGTATGCCACATGGCCCCACTAGTTGTATTCAAAACATTTAACCCTAGCTCCTGGATGTGTACCTGGACTAGTGGCTTCCCCTGCTACTGGCAGATTCTGTTGGGGCAGTCTGTGCTTCCCACCATGGGTTCCTTTAGACCCATGAGCAGTACTGGGGGTCCCTTTCCTGTGCAGGGATGTCCTGCTTGCTAGGTATAGGTCTCCCTTCTTTCCCAACTCCTCTGAAGTAGCACATTGCCTATCAGCTAACCAGATCCTCATGTCCTCAGGCAAAGTGCTAAGGGCTTGTTCCCTCACCAAAAGGTCTGTAAGACCTTCAAAAGTGGTGACCTGACATCCACTCACCCACCTATGGAAAGAAGTGCTCAGTTCAGCAAAATATTCACACACACTTTCATCTGCCTTGTGTCTATGCTCACAAAACTTTTTCCTTTACGTTTCAGGTGTTAGCTTAAAAACCTCTGATAGACAATTCTTTACAGCAGTATAATCAAAACATGCAATGTGAGACATTTTTGACAAAACAGTTACAGCTTTACCATGGAGTAAGGGGGTCAGGAACCGTACCCAGAGCCTTTAGTCAGCTTCATACGGTTTACATACCCTCTCAAACATATGAATGAAACTATTAAAATGATCCCACTCTTTAAACTGCAGAAGAAATTTATTGACCTTTTGTGCCTTCCATACTCCTCTGCTGAAATGCTGCCTGCTCACCCTGACTAACTAAGCTAAAAAAAGAAATAAAACAATTGTGATCTGAACTCTGAGTATTCACTGAGTGGCTGATTTAGAGTACAAAACACCTTCAATGCTTACTGTACACAAGCTACAGGAATTCACTCTACCCGCACCACTACAACCCAATTAGTATTTGCAACCAATTAATGTGTGATGTGGATATCCCACCACTGACAAACAATTAATATGTGATGCTCATGCCCTGGCCCAGCAATCAAGGAGTCTCAATCCTCACCACTAACACCAGTGAGGGGAGTCTCATATAGGAGGAAAGGATAACAAATGCACGCAGTAAAGTACAATTTGCCTTAAGAGATCACAGAGATCAGTCAGTCTGGGGCTGGTCGCTACTTTGCTCTCCGGGTCTACAATAAGACTTCCCACTGGCACAGCTATAGGGTCCAGATCTCAGCCTAGTGGGCAAGCTAAAACCTCCAGCACCCTCTCTGTCCAACCAGTGCTTCATGTCCCTGCCCAAGTAGCTGACACACACACACACACACACACACACACACACACACACACACACACACACACACACACACACACACACACACACACATGCACTCCTGGGGAAGGCTGGCACAGGTTCTCCAGCTGTGCCCCTTTTACCCAGACTATATGGTAGTACCACTTGCCACCACCCACTAATAATTATCAGCTACTCAAAGAACCTTAAAAGGGTGTTCAATTATTACTGTGCAATATTATTATCCAATTGGTAGTATAGCCCACAGCTAAAGCTATAGGAGTGGCTTTGTACAATTTTACCAAAGGCATTCAAGTACTCTTAAGAGCTAAAATTATCTCTACACAAAACAGCCACAATTGAAGGGGTTTAAAAATGTTTAACAAATAATAACACAAGACAATACTTTTGACTACATAGTGCTAGTCAAGAGTTCATAGATCACAGAGAAATACTCAAAACAATGCAGTAGTAAAGTTCTGACATCAAAGAAAAACACTTAGTCTAATCTTTCTAGTTCCTAGCTATTTCTAAGAGAAAACACAGTGTTAAAATACTACTTACATATAGAGCAAGGTAGAGTGCTGTGAGTTGGATGGTCAAGACAAAAATATTCAATGCTCTCTGGTTCTCTCTGTTTAAATTGAAATTGCAGTCAAGATTCACATTACATCAGTCTTCACACTTTCCTGGGTTCCCAGGCTAACAGAAACTGCATTTACATTATTTTACACCTAGGCACTAACGAGAGCAATAAAGGACATTTAAGCATGCAAATTCTGGCCATTAATTCTAGCCTTAAAACAATAGCAATAATTCCTTCATCTAGACCCTTCGGCACCACTGTCTAAATCAAAGAGTCACCACATCCTTTACTTTGGTTAGTAGAGTGCACTGTTGTCACATTTTTTTCCAGTTCCACATGTAACACTATTTCTTTACATTTAAGACAACAAGCCTGTAGTTTACATTCATATTTACAAATGACAGAATTATCTGCAAAATTCTATCTGGCTGGCAGCCTTCACCTATCTTCACTAGCCTTCACATATCATCACAGTAAGCATAAATCCGAGACAGTCTTACAGCAATTTAATTTAATTTAAACCTTTAACCTGCAATAATTCATAATATAACTACAGCTACTGCCTACTGGATGTCATCCACCATTCCAGGAAGTGTAATCAAATTTGCACAAAACTGTACTACTCTGCTCATTTGTTATACTGATGAATGCTCTGGCGAATCTGATTAACTTTTATTCCACAATGCCACCTTTTCACATTACATATATTCTCTATCAGAAAAAGTACAGTTGTGTACTTATCATAACAGTAGATGTCCTTATCTTCACTACTGCACCAGAGATATCATGGATGGTACTACCCTGAGCAGCTCAATGCTCAACCAGTATACAAAAGCCTAAAAATATCTTGTATGCGCTGTACATCATATTTATGCTCCCTGTAAAAAAGTGTACGGCAAAAAAGGGAGATACAGACACAACTACCTAGAAATTAATTGCCCCAGAAGAGAACAGACTCCATAAGACAAACGAGTCCATGCATATGCAGAAGGAAAAAATGCAGAACAAACAAGAGGGGTTGGAGAGAAGGAATGAATACTACAACAGTGAAAAGAAGGATATATGCTGTTACGGTAGGATTTTACACAACTGTACTACATCCTTCTGTATCACTGTTGCATTATTCTACATAGAAGGGAGAGTAAAAAAGCTCAAGAGACAGAATGAAAGGTGGAAGGCTGAGAACAGCCCTCAACAAACCCACATAACATGTTTTCATCAAAACCTGCTATAGTCCTAGAAACCCTATCCCACTTATAATGCTTAGTAAAGGTATGTATGGAAGACCAAGCAGCAGCTACCAGGATGGAATTGGTGTCCAACCCCTTGAAGAAGGCACCAGAAAAGGCAACAGCTCCAGTGGAATGAGCTCTAAGAGAAGTAGACAAAGATTTTCTATGAAAAGAATAACAAAAGGAGATGGCCTTAGATATCCAGGAGGAGATGGTTTGCTTAGAAACAACCCAACCCAAAGCTTATCAGACTTACGAACAGTCCTAGTTTTATCCAAATAGTATCTGAGCTGTCTGTGCAAATCCAAAGTATGCAGGAATCTCTCACTAACAGACCAAAGAGAAGGGAAAAAGGAAAATAGTTATACTGATTGATTCAAGGACAACTCTGTACCTTGGGCATATAAGAAGGATTAGTACAAAAAAAAAAAACAAAATGGAGGAATGGTCATAAGGGCCTGGAGCAGAAACCCTCCAAGCAGAAGTAAGAACCAGCAACAAAACAGTCTTCCAGGTACAATGTTGCACAGAAGCAGAATCTGTAGGCTCAAAAGGAGCCTGAATCAATTTTTACAAAACAAATCTAAGGCCCCAAGGAAGAGGAGAAATATTTTTTTTAGGCTTAATATGCAGGGCTCCTTTAAGAAACTGTTTGACCTTAAAATAAGAAGTCAACAAGGATTCAAGGGCAGACAAGCAGAAATAACTGACAACTGGGCCTTCACTGAAGAATAGGCCAAGTCAGAGTGCTGCAACTCACACAAATAAGAGAGGATCAGATGGACCCCCACTGAAATAGGGTCCTGGTTACGAGCATGGCACCAGGCTGAAAATCTTTACCATTTGAACGTATATGATTTTATAGATGAGGGCTTCCTTGCCTCCTGTAAAACCCTGAGCACGTCCTCAGAAAAGAGGTGCCCAAAAGGGATCAAAACCCTATCACCCACAATGTCAGTTGCAGAGTGGACAAGTGAGGATAGATGAGACACCCCTTATCCTGCTTAAGGAGATTCGACAGGTCAGGAAACGTGTGATGATTGTCTCTGGCTGGATGCCTTAAGAGGGGAAGCAGTGCTGTCTCAGCCAATAGGAGTCACTAGCAAGATTTTTGGGGAGTCCAGCTGCATAAAGAAACTTTCCCTTCCAAGGAAAGGAAACAGGGTCCGTCTTTCACACCAGATCACATGGCACTCTAGAACAAAAGAAAGGAAGCTGCCTGTTCAGAGGGGAGGCAAAAAGAGCTATCTCAGGAATACCCCACCAATGCACAATGTCCAGAAACACATCTCTGTGAAGAATCCATTTGTGAGCCTGTGATTTGGGCCTGTTCAGAGAGTGTGCCACTAGGTTGTCCTCTGAAGGAATGAATACTGTCTGAAGAGTTAACTGATAACTGAGAGCCCCTTCACAAGCCTGAATCTCCATCCTGCAGAGGAGGTAAGATTTTGTGCCTCCTGCTTGTTGACATACCACATCACTGCAATGTCTGTGTACACCTTCAAGGGGCCTGGAGAGACATGGGGTGAAAAACATGAACGGTCAGAATAAGAGCTCTCATCTCTTTGATGATGATATGATCTGACTTCTGATGGGAAGGCCAAAGACCCTGATCTTTCAGGTGACCAAGAGAAGCCCTTCACCCCATGCCTTTGGAATCAGTGAACAGTTCTTGAGAAGGGACTGGAGGATGAAAGGGACAGCCTGGGTTGAGAGCAAGCTGCTGAATCCAGTACTATAATTCCTTCTTGAGACAGGGAAGGAGAAGTACACTGAAATCCAGAGGGTGACAATGCTGTAGCCAAACTGAACTGAGGTACCAATGAAGCTTCCACATATTCAGTCTGGCAAGAGGAAGCACTGGAATAGAAGCGGCCATGAACCCAAGAGCCTGAAGAAATGTCCTGGCTGGCATGGCAGTCAGAGGGAGAACAGACTGATAGCAGGCTGTCCAACAAAGTACCTTCTGAGGCAGAAGAGATGCCAAGATTTGCACCATCTGAATACTGAATCCTACATACACATGATCCTGGCAGGGAGTCAGGATGTTTGGAAGTTGACAGTAAACCCCAGAGTCTGAAGAAGAGAGATGGTGAACTGCAGAACCTGTAACAATTGACTGGAAGAAGGTGCCTGAAGCAGCAAGTCATCTAAATAAGGAAAAATCTGAATGCCTTGGAGCCTGCAGAAAACAATCACAGGAGCTAGGCATTTTGTGAATATCCTTGTGGCAATAGAGAGGCCAAAGCACAAAGAAAAGAACTGAAAATGAGAGGAAAACACAGAAAAACATAAATAACTTCCTGAAAAGAGGGTGAATAGGGATATGAAGGTAAGCATCTTTCAGATCCAAAGGACACCAGAAAAGCCTAGGGTAATAAAAGAGAAAACAGAGTTTGAAGAGTAAGCATCCAAAAAGAAGGGATCCCAAGAAAGGTATTGAGCCAGGAGAGGTCCAAATATGTCTCCAAGTGCCTTCCTTTCAAAGAACCAGGAGCATCCCAGATAAAAAACCCAAGCAGAAACTTTGCAGTGTAGAGGGTGTGAAGTTCACTCCTTGAAATATGTTATACACCTAGTTCTCTAATAGAAATCAAACTTTAAAATAATTATTGGTAGTCCACAGTTGAGTTAAAAATGGAATATCCTTTACTGATTATATATAAATACCTGATTAAATAATGAATATCTTCAATGCTTTTCATTATACTCAACTAGGATTGCTTGCTTGTGTGTTTCAATAAAATATATTCCATTTTTACCTTAACTGTGGACTATCTACTATTTTATTATTTGGTAGTACATATTTTAAAGTTCGATTTTTATTGGTGCACTAGGTGCATAACGTATTTTAAGGAGTGAACTTCACACCCTCACCACTGAAAAGTTTCTGCTTGGTTTGATTTTGACCCAGTATAGGTTGCATATTGAGTTTTCTGAGACTTCGAGGGATAACACAGATTTTTCTGTTTTGCTGACAGGTTGAATGGTTCCTTAGTTCAACAGGGACCACAGAACCTCCAGAAAATTAAGAAGTTACTTTAGAGGAGGTTGAGTAAACCCTGAAAATGAGGTCGAGACTTCCATACCATGAAGTAACCATGACGGTAGATAGAAAGAACCCAAGAGTCTGAACTGATGAGACGCCAGTTTGGAAGACAAAGGGGCAAAGGACCCTGGTCTAAAAGAAGGGGGTGTGAATTGTCAAAGAGAAGCAGGATTATCAGATAAAGGAGGCTTCTGGGCCACAGAAATCTGAGAAGCCTTAGCAGAGGAGGCCCGTCTTCCACCCTTCCTGCCCTTAGAGGCCTGGCATGGTTGCCTGCAAATAAAAGCAGACCTAGAAGGATAATTCCTCTGGAACTTAGGGACAGGAGAGACAAAAATATGTTTAACATCTTGCAAGGCTTTGCCTTTCTTTCAAAGAGACTTAAACATGTTAGCAGCTGGAGTCCCATAAAGATGTGTATTACCCAAAGGAGCATCCAACAACCTGACCTTAATGTCCTCCGGTAGAGACTGGAGATGAAGCCAAGAACAGTGCCTCATGACAGACCCAAACACCGCAGCCATAGAAGAGGCAGCAGCATCACAGCTACACTTAACAGAACCTAAAAAAGACAAGGCAGAGGATTGCTTTCAGAATCAGGGTGGTCAGAGATAACCTGACAAGCCTGAGTAATCAAGGATAGAGCATACCTAGTCCTATGGGTCTGGTAATTAATAGACCTAAAGGCCAGAGTACAAACAGTGTAAATGTTCTTACCAGTCCTCACCATTGCCATACTGTCTATCAGAAGGCAAAAGTTTGGAAGAGGGCAAGAATTGAGAAGGTTTGTAAGAAGAGACTGACACCACAGCAGGATCAGCAGAAGGACACTTAAATAAAAAATTGACAATCTTTGGGAAGTTTACAGAACCTAACAGGATTCTTTGGAGCACAAGACTGAGAATCAGAAGACTTGGAAGCAGCAATGAAAATATCTAACAAGGCAGCCAACACAGGAAGAACTGCCTATGGTTTAGAAGTATCTACCTGAAGCAACTCACAATATCTTCTCTGAATATCAGACACTAGCAATTGTGTCCCCAAAGGGCAATTCTTTGAAAGGACACTCAGGGCTAACAGATTCCTCTTCATCAGAAGTACACCAAAGGTGAAGGCTCTGTGAAGAAAAGGTCAAAGACCCCTCACCAGACATTGAATCCTCCATCATCCAAGGAGACTGATTCCGTAAGCTATTTAGAAGGGGTAGAGGTCCAAGGAGAAGTGGGCACTGAAACCCCTTGAAGAGGCTTTTGGGCCATTAAGGCAGAAACAAGTCCTGGGTAAACTCTTGCTATTCCATTTAAGGATACTTAGGAAAGACTGAAACATGCTTCAGTTCTGCTTTTCTTAGAAGGGACATCAGCCCTAATAAATACCAGAGGTTCCAATCCTTAGCAAGATTCTGTAAGTGAACCCGGAACTTCTGATGAATATCTGTGAAATTCCTCTAGGACCCTCCGAGATAATCAACCATAGTTCCCCCTTGACATCAGGGGCAGACACCCTCAAACCTTCAGAGGATGTGCAAAAAGATGGAAATATGCTACCCTGTGGTGGTGTTGCATCAGAGGCATCTTGCGCACACACCAAATGACCTACAGAGCTATTACCTGCTTCTAGAAGGAAGTCTGGTGGATGCTGGATAGCTAAAGAATCCAGCCAAGACTTATTGGCCTTCTTTGTACCCAGCAGTACTATCTTGGGGTTAAAGGATTCTGCCATGGTACTGTGGGCTAAATTTTTAAGCCGCTGGTTTTAAGGTAAATGGCCAGGGAAGACAAATAGCTTCTGAGTGTCTTAGGCACAAATGTCTTACTAACACTACAAGAAGTATCATTGTGGGAAGCAGCCCCCCCCCAAAAAAAAGACACTGTTTATGATGATCCTTATGGGGAATCTGCCTCCCACACTGACATTGTCCCTTCTTGGATGACATGAACTCTAGGTAGTAAAATAAAATACAAGACCAAGAAAAGTGAAAAAAGAACTCCTAATGGGGCACTTAGCTGATGTTGTTAAATATTCAGTACAGCAACAAGGCATTCAGACCCTGGCAAAAATGGTGTTCAAACCAGTGGCAAAGAATTTCTGGGTAGTTGTACTTACATGGCCCTTTTATGCTCTACATTCTCTGCGGGGAGCATAAATGTAACGTACAATGCATATAAGTTTTTTTAGGCTTTTGCATACTGGACAAGCATCGGGCTGCCCTGGGCAGGAGATCCTTTTTATGCAGAATACTGCAGGAGTGATACAGAAATACATCTTATCTTATGCTGAAGAGGCCACATTGCACACTCAACACATCCCCTACCTCCCATTGTCCAGCTCCCAGCACCTCTAGTTGTACTGTGTCCCTCTGTTCCAAGGCCTGGCTTGCGACCATTCTCTTGTATTACTCAGAAAAGAACACAATCCCACACATGAACATATCAAATCAGCACATCCACACACTTCACCGTGCAGTTCATGCAGTGATTAAGGCTGTGAGCTGTAGTTTCTGTGGTACAGGGTTATATTCCATAGTCTTTCCTACTGTGTAAACTTGAGCAAGTCCCTTAACTAAACATTACTTCCTGGTCACCCTAAAAAAGGGACTACATGGTTTAGTGGACCTACCTGCCTAACAAATAGCTATTAATATTATTATACTGAAAAGAATGAAATAAAATATCTGCGACTTCCAAAATGGCTGCACACTGAGTAACAATTTAATTCTAGCTTTCCCAATGTGAAAACAGAAACTCAGAAGACAAAGCCAGTGGACTTACATTTCTAGGTAAGTTTCAGTAACTGACTAGTAAGTGTACTGCCTGAATGCCAGGAAAGAAAATCAGCTACAAAAGGTGAGGAAAAAACACTGACTGGGAAAAGTACTGCAGCTGTTCAGCAAAAAAGCAGTGCAAGCTCTAGACATGACTTCCAGTGATCTAGAGGAAAATATACAAAAACTGCACACAGACCTGATTAAAACAGATGAAACACTGATGGAGTACATCAGCTCAAATGAAAAATGTCAGGTTTAAACAGAAATTCAGATGATGTCAACTGTAAAAAACAGAGGTTGACATGAAGAAAAGGCTGGTTGAATATGAGCCTGCTCAAGAAGAGATGTTTCAAAAACAAATAATAGAATTAGGGAACAAAGCACATATGGAAAACATGAGATTTTATGCTGCACCAGAGAAGCTGGAAGGAACAGACTGTATTAATTTTATGAATGCACAACTGGACTGGTATTCCACAACAGGAGTTGTTAACTGAAAGGGCACATCGTGTGCATGCTCTAAACCTGGCTATTAGAAAGCAGTCTAAACCTTTAATAGTAAAGATGCAATCCTACCAACAAAAGTAGTTGATTTGGACAAAACTGTGGCAGAAGGACAAAGTACTAAAAGTGGGAAACAGCAGTGTTTATCTATTATTTTATTTATTTTACATTTGTTTACCAGGAAGGTCCAGCTGGACAATTGCCCATTTTCAGTGGAGGCCCGAGGAGAAATGCTCCATGTCATACAATGTTAATTACAAAATCAACACAAAATCAACACAACAGGTTAATACAGGCTAATATACTTTGGTATATCGATTGACATATGCTTAAATAGCAATTCAGAGAAAATTATTCATTGAAAAATCAATGATTTAAAAAAAAGTAAGTGAATATGAGTTATATCAATAGTTGTATTTGCTGTGATAACAGTAGTTGTAAAGCACATAAGTAGCATATACTATATGATACATACTGAGAGAGTGTACGCTATTCTTTTTGTGGTGGTACAGTGTTTGATGTTAGTTTAGAGAGTGACCATGTTAGGTTATACAAGGCTAAAGAAAGTGAGACTGGAGTTGAGGAGATGTTTATTCTGGGGGAATGCAGGGGCAGAGCCAGGATTTTAATAGGTGAGTTTTCAGGAGTGATTTGAATTGTTTTGGTGAGGAACTTGACGTAAGAGTAGTGGGTAGAGTGTTCCATAGTTTAGCAGTATAGTTGGAGAAAAGGCCTTCACCAACTGAGTTCCTTGCTCTAGTAACTTCTAGTAGGTATTTGTTATCAGAGCTGAGGTGTATACGAGCAGAGTATGGCTGAATTAGATGACAGAGGGGTGGAGTTTTGGTTGGGTGGTGTAGAATTTGGTGGGCTAGGCTTAGCTGGTTAAAGTGTAGGAGATGTGGGAGTTCAAGCCAATCGAGCTGTTTTAGGGATTGGCAATGATGTGATCTGTATGGTAATTTGGTGGCAAATTTGGATATTTTGTTATAGCAAGCTTCTAATTTGTTGAGGTCTGATTTATGTAGGTTGATGAGGATGGGGGATGCATATAGGAGTGTTTCTAAGTTGTAGGAAGGTTTGTTTGGTACTATATATGGGGAGTAGTGGGATAGCAAAGCATGTAGATTGTGAGTTTTGTTGTCTATGCTTCTAACATTAATGTTGATCAGGAGAAGGGATGCTTTGGATCTTTGGTGCAAGATAGGTTTGGTTGGTGTGGAGGGAGTAGTGCTGGATGGTTGGAAAGATGTGGTGTGGGTTGAGTGCAGGTAGGACCAGGGTTGAGGTGTATATCTGCTGCTAGAGTTAGTTGTTTGTGTAGGTAGTGATAGAGTTTGGAGAGCTTGAATACCAGTTTGGTGAATCCATTTGTATGGTGAGATTTAGGTTGTAGTGGGAGAATTTTTAGGGTATAATAATCTGTAATGATTGTGTGGAGGAGGGCTGTGGTTATAAGAAGAAGAAATGTGTGTCTAGATGTTTGCAAATTGGAAGTATGTTTGGGAATGTGTGTGATATAGTGCAGGGAGGTATTATATGCTGTGAGGGTGTATAACAGCAGTAGAAGATATGTGGATATGGTAAGTAGTAAAGTGTGATGTAGTGCTGTCATAATAATGCAAGTGTGTAACTATATGTGAGATGTTGAATTGGGTATAGACAATTAGATTGTAAGTGGTAGGTGTGTGTATGTGCGAAGGGGACTGGCAATTGAGAGGTGGGAGTGGTTAGTAGTTTGTGGAGAATGATTACTCACTGTACACTAGGTAGAAGAGCAGTAAATTTATTCCAATACTTGAGGGAATGTCGAGAAGCAGGCATGAGACTCAAACTGCTGTATCCAGCTATCGTTAAAATGTTCTTTCCTGGAAAGATAAAATCATTTTTGATGTAGTACATGCTAAGGAGGAAACACAAATGTTTGTCCAACAAAAAGTGAGCTGTGAAACAGAAGGAGATTCTGCTTCTTGTACTTCCAACAGTAAAGACCACAGAGAGACCATGCCAGTGAAACATTTTCCAATATTTTGAAGGAAAAATGCACAAAGAGGTGACTAGAAGAATCAAGAGTATGTTGGAAATGAAGAAGAGACAGGATTTGGGAGAGAGAGATGAACAGGAATAAAACCAGTAACTTGGAAATTGACAAATGTGGGATTACAAGTACTTGTGAAGAATGAAATATTTGTTAAACATGAAAGAACAAGAAAATCTGGGAATATTTGACTTTTTGACTTAGCTAAATGCGTGGGGGACTCTATGTTTGGAAAAATATTTAGAAGAGGGAAAGAGGAGGGAGAAAGTTAGCTGTAAGTAAAAAAATCTTCTTAATAGTAATATTTTTATATTGCACGATCTTCTTTACACAATATAAAGTAAAGTTTTCTCAGTTATTTTTAAGTGTAAGGGGGGATACTAATGTAATTATGTGCTCCTGCTTTTCTCCCCTTTTCTCTCTTTCTTGTTCAGTTTTAAGAAATGTAGGCACTGCAATGTAAAAAGGAAGCAAAGTCTCATCAAAAGAACATGACAAAACAAAAACTGCTGTACTTTTTCTTATTTTTTCATAGGGGAATGGCAGGATTAAGGCCTTTGACTTGATGTAGCAACAAGTTTTAAGAGAAAGCAAGTAAATGAAAAACAGCATTGAATTTTATAAAGTTATGTTCTAGCAAATAAATGTATGCTTTTGGTAGCAACTTTGTATCCGGTCCATGTGTCTCCATGGAGGCAAGTGAATAAACAGATATGGCTAGGAGATAATGTTTTTTGAAAGGATTTAATTGTTTTCCCATCTATGAGATATATAAAGATAAGACAAAACCAAGCAGCACTAAGTAGAAACACAGGGTGTGCCTTGCATCTTAGTATGGATAACATTTCTTTTAGGTTAACCTAAGTCTCTGAGTGTGGCTGACAGTTTGGGGCACTTGTCCCTATTAGGAGAGTAAAACTTCAATATTTGAAGATGTAAATAGTATTCATAGGTTCATAGGTTAGCACTAAGCTAACTGTCCTTGCAAGCCATTTTAAACCTATCCAATTGTTTCTTGTGCGACTCAAACCCCGCACCTTGTGTTTGCAAGGCAAACACCTTAACGATTAGGCCACCCTCCTAACCCTTGTGTGTTAGTATTAAGTTGATAGGTTTCAGGAGGTAATTTTGTGTGTGTGTGTGTGTGTGTGTGTGTGTGTGTGTGTGTGTGTGTGTGTGTGTGTGTGTGTGCGCGTGTGCGTGTGTGTGTGTGTGTGTGTGTGTGTGTGTGTGTGTGTGTGTGTGTGTGTGTGTGTGTGTGTGTGTGTGTGTTTTGTCTGAAGGCTTTCAATAAAACAAAACATTGTGTAAGATATGACATAGGCTCAAATGGATTGGACAAGAAACAACTGTATAAAAGATCAACCTGCCAAAATGTGTATGCATGTAACACAAAAACTGGAATAGACACTTAAAAAAGCTGTTACACATAAAAGGAGAAAATAATAACTTTTTAACACAATGCTTTCTGTAATGTCTTTAAATGCCACACAGACAAATACAAAAAAGAAAGAGTAGAGTTTTTGTATTAAAAAAATGTAGAGTGCAAATAGCTATTGCACAAGAGACACACTTGGAAAGAATTGATCATGTGAATTTGATAAAGAAAGGTTTTCAGGATGGTTATTCAGTGGAATACCTGGGACAAAGGAAAAGAGGACTACTTATATTAATTGCAAGTGGAGTTCCAATAGTGATAGAAGAGGATAAAATACATAATAATTGTAGATTCGTAGTACCAAGGGGCTATTGGCAAGGGAGGAGGATTACACTGGCATGTATTTATATTCCACGTTAAAACTTCTATAATGGAGCTTAAGAAATTTCTGGGAGAACTAATCAGCATTCTGCAAGGAATATTACTTATAGGTGGGGACTGGAATTTGATTTGCAGCAGTGAAGATGTGTCTAGGGGGCCCAGATAGGAAAATATAACAAAGGAGGATAGATTTTTGAAGAAATTTATGAAAATATTTGGCATATAAGATATGAATTCAGTACTACGAGTTCAGAGTGTACTTACATATTATTCCCCAAAATAAAAAAACTGGGCTAGCCTATACATAATTTACATTTCACAGGAGCATGTGCATTTAATTGAAGTCTTGATACACACCCAATAACCATTTCAGATCATGCACTAATAATAACCAAAATAAAAACACATGGCAATGAAATAAAAATGAGACACTGACGCTTTCCCATCTATCTGTTTGAAAAGAGAGGAATTTAAGGAATGGGTAGTGGAACTTATTCAGGAGCTATTAGAGAAGACATAATCTTTTTCTGAAAATATAGCTAGGGAGTGGGATAAAATTAAACTGGAATTTAAAAGTAGGGTGGAAATAAAAGAAAGAGTGATATGATTAAGAAGTAACAAGAATATTTAGAGGGACTGGCAGTGTTAAAGTATTGCAGAATATGGGGAATCTCACAGAAGAGGAGAAGCAAATGCAGAATGCTAAATAGAAAATAAGGGATTACCTCGATAATATGTATGAGTTTAAAAAGATTGTTGTTAAGCAACTGTTTTTTTGATAATAAGCACAATTACTCTGCCAGCAGAAAGCAGAAAGCACCGTCACCAAGCTTAGGGAGTCTATAACAAGGAAGATAACAAGAGGTCCTGTAGAGATACTAGAAATATTTTGAAAATTCTATGAAAGTCTGTATAAAGCAGAGAAATATGGAAATCAAGAAAAGGTACAAATGGAAGTGTTTATGGAAGAATTAAATATGGAGACTATATGAGGAATCAGAGGCAAAAATTAAAGTGGGTTGGTTCCTCTCTGATAATTTCTACTTGAGCAGAGAAACCAGGCAGGGGTATACTCTTTTCTCTATGTTATTTCCATTTAATATATTTTATATTTATATATAATTTTATATTTAGAACCACTAGAAAAGAAAATAAGGGAATCAGAAATTTAAGGATATGATTGTCATGGTAGTCAAGAAAAGCTGTTTCTATTTACCATTGATATTATTTTTATACCTGACAAAACCAGATTAGACATTGCAGTGCTGTACAACATTTTGAGACATTTTAAATCTTTTCAAGACACTAAATTAATGAAGGTACAACAAAGGCAATAGCTGTAAATCATGTGCTCACATACAAATTGGTTCAGCAATATCCATATTTATGGAGACATAATAAAATGAAGTATTTAGCAGTATAAATTAAATGTGATTCTGGTGTGGCAGCTAAGGATCAGTAGGAAAAGACTAAACAAAAGATAATACAAAAACTGAGAAATTGGAAGCTCTGTTATATGGAAATGGATAGTAAGATACAAGCAGTTAAAATGTTTTTAGTCCCTTTAGCCTTTTAAACAGGTCAGGCATAATTTTATTAACCAGAAGAGAAGTTGTGGATAGAAATTAATAAAGTTTTTTATCTGGGAGGGGAAGAAGGCAAGAGTCAAGTGGGATAAAAGTACAGGACAATTTGGGATTACCTGATCTGAAGGGTATTTCACAACTGCACAGTTAAGACACCTTTACAAAGCACAAGCAGAAACCTATAATTCAGAGTGGAAAGCGATGATGATTGATGAAACAGGGAAGCTCAAGAAACAAGGAGAGACTGGGGTTTTGGATGCAGATTTTTAAGGAGAATAACAATTGTAAAACAAAAATAACAACAATCATACAGAATATTGTACTGATAAAGTGGCAGAAAGTATCTTAAAAACTAAGCCAACACGGGAATGGAGAAAGGAGATTCTGCCAATGGCGATGACTGCAATTAGGCATACAGACAATAGGCAAGAGGGGGGTGGAATTTATTGGAGAAAACTGTCAAAGGAACTATGGTATTAGGAGCAAATAACTAGAGGGGGAAAGATAACAGAATGGGAAGATGCCAAGAATTTGTTTGGACTGCAGGTTAGAGATTGCCTTCCCTATCAAGGATGGATGTCAGAGTATAGGCAAAAAGAAAGAAATGAAAGACTAGCACTGGTAGAATGTTTAGTAGAATCTAGAACAGAAGCTTCTGTTTAAAATAGAATAATTAGTAGAGCATATAAAATGTTGCATGTTAACTATAAGAATCAATCAGAGGAAATTAGAAAGAATTGGGAAGAGAGAGAATGGATAAGCAATTCACAAAGAAACAATGGGGGACGGATATATGTATGTCTCCCAAATATGCAACAAAATCTAGAAGATTTATGATTTTTGCTTGGAAATATTTACATAGGTATTTTTTTACCCCAAGTAGATGCCACATAATTTTTCCACTGGTAGACAGCAAATGTTGAAGGTGTGATGGGGAAGAAAGACAGACTTGTGAATATATTTTCTGGGAGTGCAATGCGCTGGCAGGCTTTAACAATTCCCTGCAGACTACTCCATCAGAGACACAGGGTGAGCAAATTAGTTTACATAGAGAAATTATTTTTCTGATCTATGATACAGAATCAGAATTGCCTAGACATAGACACTGAGTCTAATTATGGTGGCTGCCAAAAAAAAAGCAATTACTAGAAAATGGAAATCAAAGTCTAAACCACCTGTACTAGAATTAGTGAATATAGTAACAAAGATAAAAAAAACTGAAATTGGGATCTTTAGAAAAGGGTATGAGCAAATTGCATAGAAAAAATGGGAATTGTGGGAACAATACATACAGGGGAAGAATGAGGTTTAAAAGAAGGCAGAACATGAATGAGTTTTGTAATGTTTGACTGACAATGACTGGGTAGATTATAAGTGATGTATAATGTTTGCAACTAAAATTATGTCAGTATGGTTTGTTTTCATTTATATAAATATATGACTGCCTATAACTGATAATTTAATGCATATGTTTTTAAATTAAAAAAAAGAAATGAAAAAACTGCATAAAACTGAAACTTACATACTTACCACAACAACAGGTCTGTTTTGGCAGTTTTGTATCCTTCACATGTACGATTAAGACTGGCGGGTACTTTGTCAGACCAGATCATAACACTTTTCCAGGTTATCCTGGCCCCTACCCTTTAACCACAACACAGACAGCCTGAGGACTCATCTCCAGATCTGTGAAGCCTGCAAAGACAGCAACAGAAAGGAGACCAAGGAAAGCAGACAAGAGAAAAATACACCAGCTTGCTCTATACCCAAAGGTTGGGGAAAGGATGGAGGGAATGGTAACAGACACACAACTGCCAGCACAGTCCCAGCATTATGGTAAGTACTTAACTTTCACACCTGGCATTAGAAGTTTCATATCCTTCACCTGTAGTACAGGGTCCCAAGCTGACTGGTCATGGGTGGAACTCCAAATGTAAGAGCACTGAAAAAAGCAGACTCTTGGATATAATCCTTTTGTAGAATACAACCTGTTATTGGGGTAATCTAAGATACAGAAGATACCCACTTAGGGACTACAGCCGCAAGATTCAGAAAATCATACGCACATATTGATACATTGCAATAAAAGGCATATGAGTTCAGGCTATGAAACGTTATGCCCTAAAATCTAAAAAGTGACTACCAAGCTTTACTAACAGCTTTATGGACGACTGAAGCTGCATAACACTTACTGTCCATCAGCTTATAGAACAACTAGTCCAAGGATGCAGCCTGTCATAGGATCATAGGAAATTACTAGGTTAATGGCCCTAGGGCCCTTACAAGCCTAGCCAAGTTCTAACCTTATTTCATGAAAGTTATAAGGATATCTAAGATGGCTGCAGGCACAGATACTGCAATGGAGACAGGCATCACTAGGAATTAAATATCAGGAGAGAGAGAGAAACTAGACCATGGATTTCAAGGAAATAGATCATACGAAACAAAGTTCTGAGATTTCAGTGGATGAATGTACCTGGATCAAGTAGTGGAGGAAATGTACCTGGATCAAGCAGGGGAGTTGCAAGGATATATATGATACAAATATATCTACCACAGCCAGGTACTGCATAAAAAAGGACAGAACAGTAATTGTCAGCAGAAGCGCTTGAGGAAGTTGTGAATGTGTATATGGGATGATGATATATACCACAGCTAGTTACAACCTCAAGCCAGTCAGAAAACAAAAGCTAGCATAAAGGGGAAATGCATTACCACCTGAAAAAAAGTGATTTGATACCCTCCAAGGGAAAGTAGTAAACTAGAAAAAGAGCTGATGCAAATGAAGTGTCTATGTCTGTGGTATGAAGGAATTATATATGTAATGTGCAGATTAAAGGAGACAAAGGTTGTAAGAACAAAAAAGCAAAGCTTGACTTGGGTCTGCAGTCCAAGTAAAAACACCCAAAAGCTAGCACAAATGGTAGTCAGTAGAGGGGACCACCATGTGCAAGGTCTGTGGGTGATGCATGAAGCAGATCCAACTTCACAAACAAATCAGCAAATATACCCAGCAGCAGACTATTCAGAGAAAGGATTAAAAAGCTCCCTAAAAAGCTTATGATCAAGACAAACTGCAGCAAAAAGGCTATAACTCACAAGGACCTGAAAGAAATGTCATAACAAAAGGTCAGAAAAGGAAGCCAGACCATTGACTTGGTCAGTGTGAATTCTTATTATAAAATCAGAGAAATGGGCTGCAATATGTTCAAGCAGCTGATGGCCTAAGAAACATGGAGATGGCTGAATGACTCCAACAGGAGACTGTGACAGGCTCGAGGTATATTGACAGAGAATTCTCCAGATGCAGAAAGTACATCAGATGAAGACATGGCAGACAAAGGAAGGCATCTGAAGAGTACAAGAGCTTGCCTCCCATCAAAAGGATAACACTGTTTCACTCCAGAATATGAAAGGAAAGAAGAATGGAGTCTGCAACAACTGTTAGGCAAGTGATTGTTTTTCATCAGTCTGCAAAAATCTCCGTACTATTTTAAACTGGAATTCTGATAGGTGTATACAACTAAACATGAGACTGCTTTAAGCAGCACTGTGAGAAACTAAAGTAGCCGTTCTGTAGAAATAACGACAAATAACCACAAAAGGTATCAAGCCAAGAGTAAAACTAATAACCAAATCCCACTTGGCAGGAGACTGGTCCAAAAATGAAATAAGCATCACAGAGTAACATAAAACATAATTTAACAACCAAAAGTTAAGCGTATTCGGCCCTGAATACAGGACTTCTTTAGAAATATATGAACATATAAGAATAGCAGAATGACTCTTTAATTATGAGGAACAATACTTAGGAGCAGTCAATGAGCAAAGTCTCTTCAGATATGTTGGAAGAATAACGTGGAAAACCAGGTCTGAATCTGTGGTGCTAGTCAGCTCAGTGATGCATGGGTTCCAAACAAAAGTTAAAGCTGAATATAACTGGACTGACTAAACCTGAGGTCAGGTCTGAGAAAACACTCTGTCCTGAGCCCATCCCCAGTAGAGATCCCAGAACCTTAGACATTGGTGTTAAACAAGGTGATCGGCTTAGAAGACCTTGCATCAAACCTATAAACTAGGTCCTAACATGGTGATAGGCTCAAGAGACCCTGCAACTAATCCTTAAACAAAGTCTTTGCAAGACAATCGCCTCAGAAAACACTGCATTAGACCATAGACTAAAGTCAAAGCAAGGCAATCAGTTCAAACACCCTGCATCAGACCCTTAAACATGGTCCTAGCATGCAAATAGACTCTGAATGGTCTCTAAAGTCCCTGTATCAGACCAAAAACAAGGTCCTAGTGAGGGTAAAATCTCTAATTCATCTGACAATATGTAAATGAAAATGTATAAAAGATTACGAAAGGCATCAGCATCTGCTCTTAACATTGTCAGTAAGACTGTCTAGGAGCATTTTAGCAGAAATGGCACACTTCATATAAAACTATATCTTGCTCCACAATTAAAACTTACCCCACTGGTGCAAACAAGAAGTTATATACTCACCATAACGTTCGATGTCTGTAGTCCATCTCGCCTCACATTCTTACTCACGGGTTTGGAGCCGAATATTGGCTCCGACTCAGCCAACTTTTATTTTCTAGCACGAAGTCTCTTATTGGCTGGGCTAAACAGGTATCCCATGTTGCACTGCTCCATAGCCCCAGATCTAGTTTGCTGTGAACCCACAATCACACCTCATGCATAACAACAACCCACTACAGTAGAACAATATCAAGGGGAATAAGAAAAAACAACTACCATTGAAGGGTACTCAAACACCAATTCCAGCCTCCAAATCCTCCAGGAAGGGGGCAGGTGGGAGGGTACATAAGAATGTGAGGCAAGATGGACTATGTACATCGAACGTTATGGTGAGTACATAACTTTTTGATGTTATGTAGTCCAATCTAGCCTACATTTTTACTCACAGGACAACGTCCCCAGCACATCTATCCTGGGAGGCTCAAAGGAAGATACTCCTGAGGACTGTGGAACCAAAGGAAGCCCGGCCCCTAGAAGCCACGTCCAGTTTGTAATGAGTAATAAAGGTGTGTGGGGAAGCCCACGTGGCTGCAGCACAAATATCATCCAAAGATAGCTTGGCATGGTAAGCTATCGACACAGAAACAGCCCTAGTAGTGTGAGCCTTGATGGGGAATGGTAGATTTCTGCCCGCTGAGGAATAAATAAAGGAAATACAACTTGAAATCCATCTGGAGATTGTAACCTTGGAAAGAGAGGATCCTGCTCTACTTTCTGAAATAGACACAAACAATTGGTCAGCTTTTCATAGTTGTTTTGTCCTGTGTAAGTAGAAACGTAATTGCCTGTGCACGTCCAATTGAAATCTAAACTCTGCGTTCTTAGAGAATTGAGGGAAGAAAACTGGCAGCTCAATAGACTGATTGAGATTAACAGTAGATGTTACTTTAGGAAGAAAGGACGGATTAGGTCTAAGAGAAACCCTGTCCTTATGAAAGATTAAATACGGGGGTTTGATGGACAGAGCTTGAATCTCTGACACCTGTCTGGCTGATCTGATGGCTATTAGGAAAGCAGTCTTCCAAGAAAGAAACTTTAACTCACAGGAGGCAGTCGGTTCAAAAGGTGGGGAAGTCAGGGCTTGCAAAACAAAATTTAGATCCTAGGGCATGATAGGTTTTGACACAGGAGGCCGGAGTAACAAGGTGCCCTTCAGAAAGGCCTTACAGAGTTTATGGGCCATAAGGGAAGGCTCGTAGGAGGTATGAAAATTGGAAATAGCAGCCAGCTGCACTTTAATGGTAGCAGAAGCAGAACCCTGCCGAAAGAGCATGGACAAAAAATCCAAAACAGCAAGAATTGGGGCTGTGTAAGGGTCAAGTCCTTGGGCATGACCCCAAATGGAAAATCTCTTCCATCTGCTGGAATAAATCTTCCTGGTGGAAGACTTATGAGAAGAGGATAAGATGTGCACCACCTCAGGTGAAAAACAATGAAGTCTGACTAAAGATGGAAGTGGAGTAGCCAGGCTGTCAACCTGAGGGTCCGCAGGGAGGGAGGGATGGAACTGCCCCAACATGTGCATCAGTACGTCTGGTACTGGGTCCAGAATCCAAGGACTGCCCACCGCGAATTGATGAAGAAAGGAGAACCAGACTTGGCGAGGCCAGTGTGGGGCAATTAGAATCATCTTGCTTCCCGAGGATATGGCTTTCTGAATCACTCTTGGTAACAGAGGAAACGGAGGGAAAGCATAGAGCAGACCAGAGGGCCAATCGTGGACTACAGCATCCCTGGGTGACTCCCCCTGTGGGGGGATCATGGTGAAGTAGCTGCTGCATTTGGCATTGTGGGGATTGGCAAAAAGATCGCAGCAAGGCTGACCCCACCTGCTGAAAATCTGTTCTGCAACCAGAAGGTTCAAGGACCACTTGTAAGGCATCAGAATAGCTCTGCTCAGCCTGTCTGCTATCACATTGGCCTTCCCTGGAATGTGCGTTGCCACTAGAAACCATTGGGAAGACACTGCTCACTGCCACACTTGCATGGCCTCTCTGCACAGAGGGTAAGATCTGGTTAGTCCTTGCTTGTTGAGTACCACACAACGGACATGTTGTCCGAGTGAATTGCAATCGTTCCCAGAGGAAGAGATCTCTGAAGTGCCCGCAACGCCAATAACACCACTCTCATCCCTAAAACATTGATGTGCAAATGTACCTCGTGATCTTGCCATGTGCCTTGGACCGTCCTGCCAAGATAATGCCCCCACCCCACCCCATCTGGGAGGCATCCACGGTCACCGTGGCAACAGGTGACAAAGGAACAAACGGTTTTCCCTCGTCCAGATTGGTGGAACATAGCCACCAATGGAGATCCTGCTTGACCATTGAGCAAAGAGAAGCCACTGAAGAAGCCTCATGTGTAATCTCGCTAGAGGCACTAACATAATGGTAGCTGCCATGGATCCCAGAAGCTGAAGCACCCATCTCGCTTGTACTTTCCTGAGGAGTAATAAAGTGTGAACCTGATTCTGCAACACTCCTATCCTTTCTTAGGGCAGGAAGGCCCGCATTTGGACGGTGTCTAGCTCTGTGCCTATAAATGTGACACGCTGTGAGGGCAGCAAGGCAGATTTTCCCCAGTTCAAGGTAATTCCTAATTGCTGACAGAGGGTAATGGTAGCATCTCTGGCCTGGATGAGAATATGCCTGGTGGGGGCGGTGAGGAGCCAGTCGTCCAGGTATGGAAACACTTGGAATCCTTGACGTCTCAAGTGAGCTGTCACCACCGCCAAGCACTTGGTGAACACCCTGGGGGCTGTGGTGAGACCAAAGGGCAGGGCACGAAACTGAAAATGACTGGCTCCCAGCCAAAAGCGTAAGTGACTCCTGGATGCCCTGTCCATTTTGATATGGTAGTAAGCATCCTTGAGGTCGATGGAGCACATCCACACTTCTTTTCCCAGCAATGGGAAAATGGACTGAAGGGTGACCATTCGGAACTTGGACTTCAGAACGTAGTGGTTTAATTGGCTGAGATCTAGAATGGGTCTCAGGTCCCCTGTTCTTTTCGGCACCAAAAAGAGTCTTGAGTAAGTCCCTAATCCGATTTGGTCTGAGGGGACAGGTTGGATGACTCCTTTCTTTAGCAGCTTTGATACTTCTAATGCTGCATGATCCCTTTGACTGGGTGGAACATCCATGATTCTCCTGACTGGAGGGTGATCTGACAAAAAGGGAATGGTATAACCTCCAGAAACTATTCGTAGCACCCATCGATCCTGGGTGATGCTTTCCCAGGCTTCCGGGTAAAACAAAATGCGGCCCCCAACTGGCTCCAGAATAGCACAGTCGGGCAGCACATCAGGAACAATGGTAAGAGGAACCATGAAAGGAATCACGGTCTCCAGAGATGTGGGGGCCTCCTCTGCCTCTAGGGCTGCGTCTTCCAGAATAAACTCCCCCTCCTCTGCCTCTGGAGGGGGACTCACCTTGTGCAGCAGGGAAAAACTTCTGTGGTTTCTTGAACCACATCTTCCCTCCTCTCTGATCCTTGGGGTAAGGCCTAAAGGGAAGGGAAAAATGGACCCCTACAGCAGACAGGGTCTTTCCCTCTTGCTCGCATCTGGTGAGGGTGTCTTTCACTTTGGTCCCAAAAAGTGAGGACCCATCAAAGGGGGCATCAGTGAAGAAAGACTTGAAGACCTCAGCGAAATGACACAGGTGCATCCAGGCTTGCCTCCTGAGGTCTACTCCCGAACTAGCTGCCCTACTTGGCCCTCGGCTACATACAAAATGAGCCTCATGGACGAGTTGACAATCGAATTGAGGGTAGACACCTGGGCATTAACAGTGTGCACTAACGCCTCAGGTACATTACCTGCTAGAGTATCTCCTAACTCCTTGAGGAGATCTCTCTGGAGCCGAGTAAAATGACAAAGGTAGTTCAGCGACCACATGGTGAAGGTCGCTGATGAGAGGGTATGCTTCTCATACCAGTCCATGCTCCTGGACTCCTTGTTAGGAGGATGGACAGAGGAAGAAGACTTGGCTACTTCCTGCTGTGTGGCCGCCACCACCACCATGGCATCTACAAGAAACCCCTTTGGACAGGAACTCTTTCCCTGGGGGGGGGGGAGAAACTTATTGGGCTTTCTGGGCACAGGTTTCACCAAGTCAGGATTCTCCCACACCCTTCGACAAATTAAATCCAAGAGCTCGTCGAAGGGTGGAGACACCCAGGAGGCGGAAAGCCTTGAGGAATACCGACTCCTCCTCAGAGGGGGTTTTGGACGTCCAGTCGCCTCTCTGTCTCAATATCTCCAGGATGTCGGAGAAAGAGATGTCATCGGAGGATGACTTGGGGGACCCCTCCGACTCCTCGAGGTTGGTATCAGAAGTGAGAGACTCGTCCTGGGAGTCTATGTGCTTCCTCTTGCATGACTTCTTTCTGGGGGGCTGCTCAGGCATGGACTCTGAGGGACCCTCAGAAAGTTGGGGACCGCTCATGGGGGTATCCCCAGACCTTTGGGCTCTGCCATCTATGGATAGGGAGACATCAGAAGCTCTAGCCGGGGTGGAAGGGGACGGAATGACCGATCGGGGTGATGTAACTGAAGATCTGCCAGTGCACTCCTCATGGCCTCGAAGGCAGGTCCCCCTGAATCCGAGGACCGACCGGCCTCTGAGGCTATGACCGGGGTTGGGGTTCCCCGAGCCAATGCACCGAGGGGGAGGCTGGGAACTGACAGATGTCCCGAAGTATCCCCCTCGGGCCCGACAGAGGAAACCTGAGAACTGAAACCTGTGAATGGAGCTGTCATGGTTGGAGCCGATGTCGGCACCGATAAACCCTTGAGGGGTATCGGAGCCGGCACAAGAACATCACTCAGAGCGGAGCACTCCAGCTCAGAAGACAAGGAAGTGCTCGGAGGAGGAACTATCGAGACAAGCATCGGAACGGGCTCCAGAGCCGACTGGGTCGGAGCCAAAAATAATTTTGCCAACACCGGCGACTGCAGGAGCCTCTGAACCACCCTATTGACATCCAAATCAGAAAGCCTGGAGGATTTGGAGGACAGAGAGGGGGACTGGGATCTCCTATCAGGAGAACCATGCCTAACAATGGGAGACCGGCTCCAAATGGGTTCCAATAAAATTGGAGCCGAGGTCGATTCCAGTACAACAGATACCTCCTGTGGCCCCGAGGACAGAGGAGCCAAAGAGGTAGAGTTCAATTTAGAAGTTTTCACCGGTGGCTCAGAGGAGACGGAGATCTTTTCTTCACCTTCGAAGCTTTAGACTTGGACTGAGTACTAGAAGTCGAGTCTAAAGACTCCTCAAATGAAGGTTTTAGGAGTCCCTTCAATATAAGTTTATTTTTCCTTTTGTAGCACCCTCGGACTGAAGGCGTGGCAGAAGCTACAGGATTCTTGCAAATGAATTGCTCCTAGGCAACACACACATACGGAATGTCCATCCATAATGGACATCCAATAAGAGCAAAGTAAAAACACTACACAAAAAGGAGGACTAGGTCCTCTAATTTAAACAGGCCTAGCCCACTGAAACAGTTAGGGATACCAACTCACTCACAGACAATACTTCAAAAATACTTAAACAATAAACAAGAAGAAATAGCTATAAAAATAGCTTTTGTTTGAATAGCAACAATTTTCTGAAGAGAAAATAGAAAATTAGAGGTACTTAGCCACAGCCAAGCGAGACCACATCCTAGTTACACGAGCGGCAAATGAGATCTGGGGCTATGGAGCTGTGCAACATGGGATACCTGTTTAGCCCAGCCAATAAGAGACTTTGTGCTAGAAAATAAAAGTTGGCCGAGTTGGAGCCAATATTCGGCTCCAAACCAGTGAGTAAGAATGTAGGCGAGATTGGACTACATAACATCCACTGTATTTCAAAGGTTTGGAAGTTATCCACAACTGACTCGAAACAGAAATGCATTACTTTGGGTATGTCACAAGGGTAGACCAGGTACTCAAGGGATGTCCTGCAACAATGCTGTGCTGGAGAGAAAAAGAAAGAAGAGTGTAAGCACAAGAGGTGACAGCACTGCCAAGCTCACTGCCAGAGATGACAAATCCCTGAAAACCACAACTCTAAAAGGACTGTAAAGTAAAATTAAAAAACTAGGTGTTAAGAATAGGGTGAGGGGTTACCAGTACAAGGGCAGACAAAATAAATAGCTGTCCTCTATCTATGGTCCTCAAGAATCAGGTATTTGAAGGGTCTTGAATCCGCACCATACAATGGTAAGTATCAGAGGAAGGTAGAGTCATAGTGGTATGGAAACAAACCCAGGGTTAAAAAAATGTCAAAAAAATCAAGTATCAACACAACAGTTAAAGATCAATAACCATCAACTCAGAATACCAAAAATAATTGAAAATAAGGAAGGAGGAGAGGGAGCCAAAAGTTTATGCAATGTGAGGCTCAGTCATGAGTAACCTATGGCAGAACAGTTAAATAATCATGAAAAGGAGATCCATTGCGAGAGAGGGAAACTATACCCTAAACTGGATGGCCAAGAGGAACAGAAACAGGTGGTAGAAAGGGGAAAAAACAGTTATCACCAATGAACATCAAGGTCAACAGAATAGTATAGATCATGACTATTGATGGACACAAGGTTTACCCTGTTGCTGCAGGCATCCACCTTAATGGAAATCTGTCAACTGCTTAGAGAATGACAGAGATGAAATGTAATGACTGAAGCCTGTACAGATCAAGGTTGTCTCCATTTAGGCAAAGACTGACCTCAAAGAAACCACCAGTCTCAAGGAGATCTCTGGAATGACAGGAGAGAAGTTGATGGTGTAGAGGTGGAACCAGTGGAGGATAAGACAGATACAGAAGGCATCTGCTGACTCCAAGGGATCTCTGGTTCTATAGAGATGAGGATGAAGCCGACAGCATTGAGGTCAGTCACAGTGAGGTCAAGACTGACCCTCAAAGAGACTGAAGATATGAAGAAGATATTCGTAGGTGAATGAACATGAAATGGAAGGCAACAGTATGGAAGCTGACCCTGACAAAGCATGGGTCAAGCCTGAAAGGACCTGTCAACCCCTACAGGAAAAGTACAAGAAGATCCCCCAAGGATGTAAGGAAACTAGAAAAAAAAACAGCATCTGATGACTGGAGTCATAATCTTGGAAGGCATCCACCCTAAGAAATGGGTGGAGCCTGAAGCTCCATTAATGCCAAAAGACAGAGCTAGTGCCAGATATAAAGGATCCAGCTGCTACGGGAACTGAAATGGTTACTGAGAAAATTAGAAGCAAATTACTAGTCAAAAAGCAACCACAGAAAAAAAAAGCATACAGCCACAGCACTGACCCTTAACTTTCAAGGTTACAAAAAAGTACTGTCTAAAACCCTGACCAAAGAACAAGAGCTGGAAAAATCACAACTCACAAGGAGATGGTACAGAGTTGTTTACACAGATTAAGGTAGCTGTGAGACTGATAGCAAACACTGGACTACGTTGCAGACATCTGCAAGCCATGCAGTAGTGAAAAGCAGTAGAACTACATGTCACATCCCAAATGCATAGCGTAACGTATTACTAAACACAGCCAAATTAGTACAGAAATACCAATCAACAGATTCACTCTTTAAAAGAGCTGTTACATCAGAAAAGATAGAGCATAACACAGTTACATATCTTACCATAAAAACAAAACTACATTCATTCAAGCTTATAGCACCTTTTCGTATACTTCCAGTTAACAACCATTGCACCTTATGGCATCTAACCCTTTCTTGAGTCTGCCTTCTTTAACTAAGTGACTTACCAACTAATAATAGGGAATATTACAAACTGCAAAGGAGTTATTAACAAAATGACACTATGATTATTAACCTAAAATTTCCTGGAGTAGAGGAATTAATAACTGTTTGCCAGTTATTCATATTTTCACATTTTTTTCATATTTTCATAACAGACACCTGCATGTTGTTGAGGGGCATGGTGTGAAATGTAATGATGGGAAACTAGGATATTCATTGTCATTTCCCATTTACATTACCCAATACTGGAGATATTGCAAATTGTTTGTTAGTAATAATGAAAATAGGCAATATTTCCATATGTACTTAATACTTCAAAAACAAACGACTTACGAACTACTGCATGGCATCAGGTGATACCTCTGATATTGCTGAAGAAATTGTCATTGATTTGCACTAAGTTACACATTTTGAGAGATACATATTGCTGATAATACAATTAAGCATATGCTTTCATATTTCTGTAAATATGTAATAAACATGCACTCAGTGAAGAATTCCTTGCTGTCAAACGAAGGCTTATGTTTAGTTAACAAAAGTGTTCTAACAATATATATCTAGGTTGTACTGCTAAAAGATATGAAAACATAAAAAAGTTCATCCCTGTCCATTTTCAAGCCCAACCTAGATCTATGGATAGGGAAACATAGAAAATGTACCCCCCCCCCCCACACACACACACACACCTGCTTTCATGTACAGAACCACCCACTCACACATGCAGACAGAAACATGAACTACCTCATTCTTTTTCTCTTCAACAACTCCGCCCTTTTACCTCCTCTCTTTTCTATCTTATATCTCCCAGCTTCTATCTCCCCTTTGTCCCAACCATGCCTATTGTAGGCAGGCCTTGCCTCTATTATAGCCTTCTCACTCTTACTATTCTTACACCCCTATTTTTATCCCACTACCTCACCTACTGTGAACATCTTAGCCTTACAAGATTTCATCCCACCTTAAAACAAACAACTTTATTTAATCCTCTAACCTTACAAACACACTTTGACATTACATCCTCATCCTGCTACCTTCATCCACAATTTCATAGAATAACCCATATTAAGTATTCTCACACTAAAAAACAAATCTCCACCTTCTCTAAACTCTTGAGACACCTTTATAGCCCTCTACAACCCCTAGTACTACACGGAGATATTCATCCCAATCCTGGCCCAAACAATACTATCTCTGCTCATCACTCTGACCAACCCATTATGTCTCATATCTTCACTAGTGCCAATAACTCCCTCCTCATAGGCCACCTTAATATACGTAGCTTAAATAATAAAATAACCCTACTTCATGCCCTGCTGCACGTTCACTCTTTTGATATCCTATGTCTCACAGAAACATGGCTCAAACCAATAACTAAAGACAATGATATAATCCCACCTGGTTATAACATCCTGAGATCTGACCGTCTAAATAAAAAGGGTGGTGGGGTAGCAATACTATATAAATCTCAATTACAGGTTACACCACTAAATATTCAACCTCCCTCTTCCAGTAACACTGAAATCCTAATCTCTAACCTACAGCTAAATGCTAACAAATCATTACAAATAATTTGCTCCTACATCCCACCAGGAAACAATATTAATACTGTCAAAAATGCCCTCAACTGGCTCTCCACATCCCTCCCACAAGAAACCATACTCCTTGGAGATTTTAACATTGACAGGAACTGTTGCAACTCACCACAACCAACCTCCCACATAAACCTGGATGGCTTCAATCAAACCATTACCTCTCCCACCAGAATACACAAACCAGGCAACAAGCAAGCCATCTTAGACTGGATACTAGTCAACAGTAACCCCCTCTCCTATAAAACAGGCATACTGCCTGATGATATCAGTGATCATTCTCTTACCTTTATTACCAGACAAAAAAAACACTATACCTAACCAAATAATCTATAGAACTATCCGTAATAAAAAAAACTTCAACCCAGCAAACTTCCAAGCTGAACTTAAAGCCTGTAATTGGTCACCCCTTACATACCTACAGCTTGACAAAGCTATTTCTTATTTTAACAATACATTTCTACAAATCCTAGAACACCATGCCCCCTCTAGGACTGTCAGAACTAAGAATAAACCTGCACATTGGCTCACTAAGGAGACAAAGCAAAAAATACTTCAAAGAAATAGAATCTGGTCTAAATGGAGAAATTCTAAAAACCCATCTGAACATAAAAGCTATAGACAGCTGAGAAATGCCACAAAGAAATTGATACTCCAAGACAAAAAAAACTACTATCATAAACTCCAGCAAGCTCAACATAAAATCCCACAAAAATTCTGGTCAGGTATAAATAGCCTACTCCACCCAGGGAACTCCAAAACACCTATTCCAGCTAACTTGACTCAGAAATCTCCCAGCCAAATTGCTAACTCCTTTAATAGATTCTTTATGGACACAGTCCAATCACTAGCAAGTACTCTATCTCCAGCCAGCATCTCAAATACTTTCTCTCAAACCAACATACCTCATGTCTTACAACTACAACCTGTACCTACCTCTCTCATCCTTTCCCACCTTCATAAACTAAAACCATGTACCCCCTCTGCTAACCTCCTTCCAGCTGAATTTCTGCAAATAGCAGCTAGAGTACTAGCCTACCCTATCTCCATATTAATTAATAGAACTATCACATAAGGCTATATACCAATCCTTTGGAAGATTTCACATATTATCCCTCTACATAAGGGAGGTAACCCAACTGAACTCACTAACTTCCGTCCTATAGCTCTACTTTCTCCTTTGGTTAAAATCATGGAGAAATCCATTCACCAGCAACTTCTTGATCATCTCCTCCAAAATAATCTTTTATCTGACTGCCAGCATGGCTTTAGGCCTTTTCATAGTACTACAACTGCACTCCTATCCTTCTCTGACTCTATTAATAAAAACTGAAACAACAACTTGCTCTCCTCTGCTCTCTTTCTAGACCTCTCCAAAGCCTTTAACATGGTAAATCATCATTTAATGTTAGATACACTTACTTCACTTTCATTTCACACTCAGGCTGTCAAATGGTTTAAATCCTATCTTGGAAATAGACAACAAGCACTTCTCTGGGACAACAACCTATCTACTCTACTCCCTGTCTCCAATGGAGTCCCACAAGGCTCTATTCTGGGGCCCCTCCTCTTTTCTATTTTTATCAATGACCTGAAAACATCACTACCCCAAACCACCTGTATTCAATATGCCGACGACTCAACATTAATCTGCACCGCAGCATCTACTGCTGAACTCCAGTCTAACACACAAAAACTGTTTACCTTAGTTGAAAATTGGTTCTCCAAACATTGTCTCCTCCTTAACCCAAAAAAAACCCAAACTTTTACTATTCACCCCTACCCAGAAGTCTCCCTCCATAGATTTCACAGTTATATCAAACAACAGCACTGTAACAGCACCTGACACAACTACCAAACTATTAGGTGTAACAATTGACCATAATCTCAACTTTGACACTCACATTAACCTTACCATCAAATCAGTGAATAGAAAACTTGGTTCCCTCTATAGGCTAAAACCCTTCCTTACACCTACAGCCAGGACTACTATTGCCCAAACGCACCTACTATCCACCCTTCTCTACACTTCCCCAGTTTATACTAATCTATCCAAATACAATCTAAATAAGCTGGCCACATCTTACAGTAACATTGCTAGATTCGCCACCGGATCCCCTTTCCATACTCACCACTGTCAAAACCTAAAACAACTAGGATGGCTGGAACACCAAAACCAGCTGCTTTATCAACAAGTAACTATCACCCATAAAATCTTGTGTCATCCTACAAATATTCCCATTCTCTCTAACCTGATCAACCCATATACAAATATGAGTACCCTACGCTCAGCAAACAAGCTACTAGTTGCAACCCTTAAATCCAACAACAAATCTGGCAAATGTTTATTTACTAACTCTATTGGAAATCATTGGAATAAGCTTCCTAGTAAACTAACATCCCTCACATCTACTCCACTTTTCAAAAAGCAATTAAAAACCTTCCTTAACTCACAATGGCTATGCCTATGTACTAATACCAGCTGAGTCTCACTTATTTCTATAAACTTTTTTTTCTAATTTTTTTTAAGTTTGTGTTAAACTTCTGTGCTTAAACTGTCTGTAAATAGTCCTGTAGTGATCTTTGTAAATAGTTAGCTCTTTGTTCTTTGCCTGCTATGTTTAATCTTTTCTCATGTGATTTAAACATAGGCCTATCTATAAGGGTTTTTTTTTTTATGTACATTATTTGCTATTTAACTAATGTGGAGCTTTTCTTCCTGGGCTTCTACTGAAAATGGACATATATCCAGTTAAACTAGCCCGGTCAACAAATGTAAAATAAAATAAATAAATAAATAAATAAAAATTCATACATAACGTGTGCACAAGTGTGCGCACACACACACGTTTCTTTCTGTTTTTAATTATTTTTGTTTGTTTTAATTTACACTTGCTAAACAGCAAAAATGCTGCTTAGTGAGAGTAAATTAATTGTGGCCATTATCTCAATCACAGTCCGAGCTCCACAACAACTTAATACGTTGCCGTGAAGCAGTGGACTCGTTCTTCAGTGGGCATTACCTGTACCACACCATGGTGGAGAACATTAGTTCTCCAAAGTGGCAATGAACAGGTCACCCATTTTCTAAGCTACAGTAACAGCAGGAAGGCAATTTAACTCTACAAAGAGTAAGAAGCATAAGTACTTTTCCATTAAACCCCTACCACACATTTTCGGTCCCAGATCGGCATGTCTCGCCTTAGGACCACGCTGTTTGTTTTCACAGACCTTGCAGTCTGACCCTACCTTCTCATGTGGTGTTGTTGGGGATCACAGTTTTTGGAAGGGGGTGTCAGGGATGACACTGACCTATATCGAGAACAAGGAATCACCCGCGGGTACTTTTCCATTAAACCCCTACTCCCTGTGGTAGAGAAAGAGATCTGTTTAAATGCAAGGAAGAAAAGAGGTGGCAGCATGTGGGAGTTGAGTGAGGATTGTTCACCTGCTGTTTGGTGCAGCTCCCCTCAGTTACACTCTCAGGACAGTTGATACTGCAGGAGGGTGTAGACGACTGATTTCCTGGGATTCCGAGGTTGGTTGTTGTGAAACTTATGTTTTGGACAGCTCTTGCTGTGATTTCTTCCTCCCTTATAAACTAACTCTGGACCCCTTTCCCGCTTCATGTGTGTAACTTGTTCATCTAAACTTGTGGATAGAAAATTCTAAAGTCATGCAATGTTGTGTAAGAACCAGTAAACATTTTGTATGTCTGTTTATGGGGGGGGGGTGTTAGCTCCCAACTGTGTATTTTTTGATCCAGTGTTGTATCACAGCTTTTATGGTCCGAGAGCAGTTTCTGTACAGTTGGTCTTACTTCATGTGTGTAGCACTACACAACAGTTTTGTATTTCACGGAAGGAAGATTACTATTTTCTTTGCCCCGCGGATAGGAAGTTTTGAACTGTTGAGGCTTTTCCCCCAGAAATCGGGGGCTGCACCACACTGCTGATCCATGGCTGAGCGAATTCAGGATCGGCACAGTTCACTGAGGAATAAGGCAAGACATGGCAATCTGGGACCGAAAACGCGTGGTAGGGGTTTAACAGAAAAGTACCGAAGCATATGTACCAAACAACAATGATCCACAGTGATGTGCATCAGAAAACAAAATCATAACCAAAACATATCATCATAGACCGTTAACTGAGTAGTCGGCACAAAATTAATATTGAGTGTCTGATAATGAAAATAAAATGCAGCCTAGCATCAAATCTTATTTTTAAGACAGGAAGTAATAAACATATAAGACTACAAATGGAACTATCTAATTATCTTTCTGTCCAAGATTAATGAGTAACTTTAGAATAAGGTATATGGTCTAGAAATATCGGGTTTCAAATAAGTACATGAAAACCGTTGCTCTACAGAGAAAAAAAATGACATCTGACATCAATGCTTAACAAGCATACAAAAATATTAGTAGATAAGGACATTCTAATCTGTACAGAAAAAAAATGAAACCCTAAATAACTGTCCTGAGTTTATTATAAACCTGTTGGAAGGAAAGATTAGATACAATACATCTGACTGATAAAGCAAGGGGGGAAACACACAGTTCATAATGGGTGGAAAAGAAGCCAGGGATGGGATGATTACTAAGCAACTATAAGTTCTGCTCGGAAAAATGTTCCAAAAATGAAATGAAATAGACTGACCTTGAATGCAGATCAAAAATACATACTCAGGTTAGAACACTAAAGGAAACACCAACTAGAACTTAAGAAAACAACTAGATAGACTAGAACCATTATTCAAAATTACCAACTGCTTCCCTTGAAAGCATAAAAGATCTAGAAATAGGTCCTTGGGTTCTGTGCATTATGCTGAAATGGGAGGAGCTAGGGTAGCCTGGAAAAGTTTTATGGAGTAGGTTGTCCTAATACCTGCCAGTCTTAGTACAAAAAGTGATGGCTGTGAAATTTTAATCAGACCTTAATTTGTTTCTATAATGCAACCAAGTTCAGGTTTTTTTTTTAAACAGTGAGCTTCTTGACAGGATGCTGCATGTTAAGATTATCAAGCAAGCAGCTGTATATACAACACAGCTATTAATGAGTAATTTCAGATATAAAAAATACCACATTATGTTTCCATGACAAGGATGTGCCTAGTCATATGATATGTGGAATCACTGCTAATCTCTTATGACAAGTATCTTTTCTGTTTGTATGTATGGATTGTTAGAAATGGGCATAGACATGCAAGTAAAGCAGCATACTTAGAAGTGTGAGTATGTTGTACCACATTTGTTAAGGACCATGCACACACACACACACACACACACACACACACACACACACACACACACACACACACACACACACACACACACACACACACACACACACACACACACATCTTTCTGTGCAAAAAAATGTCCATAAGATAACTGTTGCATCATCATTTATGTTCTCCATCATGTTGGATGAAGGATGCACACACACACGTGATATTCACTCATCCTCATAGTAGTATTGCTGCATACATAGGTATGTGCTAGACTAATGGCCCTGGAGCCTTTAGAAGCTTAGCCCATAGGATTACCCTGGCATCGTGCTGCCTGACATTAGTTTCTAGTACCTCTGTTGAGTAGAGCCACTGGAGTGACATCATAGACCTACATGGATGGGGACGTGGCCAGAATTAAGGTTATCATCATTTTCCTCTCCTAACCATTAAGTGAGCATTATGTGTATATAAACATAAAAACACAGTACCCATAACACTACCAAGTCAAGTGTTTCATCACAAATGCCACAAATGACCACAGGGCCATATACAGGTTTTTAAAGTTTACAACTGTCAGCAAGAAAACTTAATTTTTACACATATGATTACTAAAATAACTCCTGATGCCATGACTACATGCCTTCAAGGTGGTGAAATGGAAACATTTAAAAAATTATATATATATATATCTATATATATCTATATATATATATATATATATATATATATATATATATATATATATATATATAAAAGGGTCTACTGTTTTTGGTTGAAGTTTTAGTACTTCGAATTTCACTTGTACAAACCCACTTGTTCGAAGTACTGAAACTTTGAAAACTGACTACAGAGATCACAGTACAGTGAGGAATGGGAATATTCCCTTTTCCTCACTGTAGTGTGATCTCTCAGTTGGTTTATTTAAGTAGGGGGTGGGGGGGGGTGCAAGGGGGCTTTCCCCCCTGAAAAAGCATGTTTTTATTTTTATTTGTGAGGCAATCGAGAGCCTAGACTTCAGCGAAAGTGCACTTTCATTGAAGTGCACTTTTGCTGAAGTGGGGTTCTACTTTTCGTTTTCGGTTAAGTGACAATTTGTTGTAAAGCAGTAGACCCATATATATATATATATATATATATATATATATATATATATATATATATATATATATATATATATATATTAAGAAATGAACTTCGTGACAATAAAAGCATTCAATAAAATAGTAAATAACACCAACAACTCTTGTAGAACTTTAGCGCTTTAGTCTTATTTATTATCAAGACTTCTTCAGAAAGACATGTTTCATAAGTATGAGCAACCATTTTCACTTCCTTTATATATATTAGTTCTAGCAGGCCATTTAAATTAACAACAGTTCCTTTCCAATAGAAAAGTGTGAACAAGCAGGGTGCTGTGTGCATTTTCATTAACATTACAATTGCAGTTACATAAGGCAAATTGGTCAGACAGTAATAGCCTTGTGGTGCCGTGTGCATACTAAAAGGGATAGTGTGCAAAAAGGGATCGTGTGCAAAAAAGGGGATTGTGTGCAAAAAAGGGATTGTGTGCAAAAAGGGACTGTGTGAAAAAAGGGATTGTGTGCAAAAAAAAAAAAGGTTGGGGGTGAGGGGACCAGGAAAGATGATAGTCATGCTGCGATGATTCTAATATAAACACGTAACTTATGAGTGTTTGCCTCCAAAGGTAAGTAAAGAAGGGAACGGAGGAAGGTGGAGGAGTCAGGTAGAGAGTCCTACTATGCTTTGGCATCGGTGTGTGTGTAGAGAAATGTGTGGGTATGCCACCTGATGGGGGAGTGGGAGGAATGCGGTGTGGACTTGAGGGGGGGCTGTTAGGGGCCGCCAATGACAAGGAGCCTATGAATAACAGTGTCCCCCAGAAGACTGTCAGTGCAGATGGTACCACCCGTGGGCTGGTTTGGATGGTATCACCCCTTGAATGGCTGCGTGAAAATGTGAGACCGGGGGGTATAGTTGGTGGGGTCAGCGGGGGCTAGCCTGGTGATTGGGAGCATGTGTGTAGGGGGTATGGGGGAGTCAAAAGTCAGAGAGAGAGTGGGAGCATGTGTGCAGGGGTATGGGGGAGTCAAAAGTCAGAGAGAGAGAGAGAGAGAGAGAGAGAGAGAGAGAGAGAGGAAACACATTATATTCACTTGCACAGTTGTAAATCCATAAACACATTTTGAAGAATTTTGAAGAAGGTTTGAAGAATTGTGCAAATAGATTTAATGTGTTTATGGATTTACAACTGTGCAAGTGAATATAATGTGTTTCCTCTCTCTCTCTCTCTCTGACTTTTTTGCACACAGTCCCTTTTTGCACACAATCGCTTCTTTTTATTGTATTATTTATTTATTTATTTACATTTTGTTGACTGGGTTCACACACACACACACACACACACACACACACACACACACACACACACACACACACACTTCTTTTTATTTTATTATTTATTTATTTACATTTTGTTGACTGGGTTCACACACACACACACACACACACACACACACACACACACACACACACACACACACAAACACACACACACTTCTTTTTATTTTATTATTTATTTATTTACATTTTTGTTGACTGGGTTCTAGCCTTGCTGGACAATGTTCATTTTCAGAGGGGGGACGGGGTTAAACACATAATGAGGAGTACGAAAACAAAATACATAGTGACATATAAAATGGAAAGTAGTCAGAGATCTCTGCACTTGTACACAACAAAATGTGTGAGTTTTACAAATATCACTTTATACTTGCATCATATTTATTAAGTACATGATAGAAAACAACTGGAAAGTTAGATAAGGCAGTACAGGAAGGAAATATACATGTAGAAAATGGAGTTATGTGTTATGAAGTTAGAATATAGTGGTACCTTTTATTTTTTCTTTATTCCAAATATAGGCTGATTAATTGCACTTCAGCTTAAACCGAAATAAAATTAACTGCAAAAATCCTCTCCAAAAAACATGTATTCATAATTCCCCAATATACTAAAATCCTTCTAGGAGGAGATATACACCCTAATCCTGGCCCCACTTCTGTAACCCAACAACAGACAATCCTCAACCCTGGTCATCTAACTTTTGCTACAACAAATATTAGAAGTATATGAAATAAATTGCTAAACTACATGCCTGGATTACCCAACATAAGCCTGATGTTCTCACTGTAACTGAAACTTGGTTTAAACCCTGCATAAACAACTGTGAAGTTATACCTCCTGGCCACAATATCATCCTTAATGATGGTATAAAGTGGAAAGGTAGTGGTATTGATTTAATATTTCCCAATACTTACCACACTTTCTTTTACAGCAAACCAACACCAAAATTCAGTTCAACAGCGCTTCTTATTTCTTTCTTCAAAATAAACAGTTATAAACAAATATGTATCACTGCCCTTTATATATCTTCTGGTGACAATACAGCTGTACAGGAAGATATCCTACACTGGATATCCATAACATTTTCACAAGAAAAAATATTAGTAGGTAATGTGAATGTAAACTGGATAAACTAGCATGAGCTTATATGGTTTCATGCAACTAATTAATACCCCACCCATTATAGCAAGACATCACATTTTCTGTTAGAGTGGATCCTAGTATCAGACCCTAGCAAATAATCTACCACAGGCACAATATCAAACTCTCTCAGTGATCATCTCCCAATCTATATGACTAGATATCTCACACATCCAGTTAAACAGCATATTTCTAAACCAACATGTAACCTTTCCAAGTTTAACCCAGTAATGTCCATTACTACACTATCATCTATTAATTGGAATTTCCTAACCCCCTCCTTAGATGTTGTAATTGAGTTCAATACAACTTTTCTAAATATCCAAAATAGCCTTGCACCTCCTAGAAGGAAGAGACTGAAAATAGATAATGCAATTTGGCTATCCACAAAGAGTAGAATGCTAATGCAGGGTAGAGAAAAAGTGTGGAAAGAATGTCAAAAACATAAAATATCTCAATACCTTGATAACTTCAGAATGCTTCACAACCGTACTAAAAACAAATAAATGACAACAAAATCTGTACTATAATACTATACTATAATAACGTTCAGAATAATACTAAACACAATCCTAAAAAAATGTGGACATCCATTAAAGAAATCTTATGTCCCAGCCAAAAATTCAACTCAACCCCCTCTCCTGATAACTCACCACTCAAAACTGCAATACAGTTCAACTCTTATTTTATAGATAGCATAAACAAGGATTCCTCAGCATCTAATCCCAACCCTGACAACAGCCACATATCACCACATACACTTTAAGCTTCAAACCCGTGACCACATCCTATATAAAACTACTCTTAAACAAACTTAAACTGTGCTCTTCTTCAGCTGATGACCTTCCAAGTGAGTACCTAAAATAGTAGCCAATAGCATTGCCTGTCCAGTGTCAATCCTTATAAATAGGTAAATCCAGGAATCTCATATTTCCTCTCTCTGGAAAAAGTTGCACATTATCCTACTGCACAAAGAAGGAAATTCAAACAGATCTTAGTATGTATAACACCAGTATCTTCAACTGCTACACAAACATATAAAAAATTAATACTTGATTTAGAGTATGTAGAAGTGAATCTCAAAAAAGTGGTACTTGTATAGATGTAACTCTAAAAATCTTTAAACTGTTTTTCAGTACCCCCTCACAGGAAAAACAAGTCATCCACAAACCTCCTATAAAGGAGCACATGCTGACAAAAAGATCCTTGTTGGACATCTTCCAATTTCCAAACAGCCATGACAGCATTGGCATAGCTGTTGGCACAGGATGTGCCCATAGCCACGCCATTACTCTGCCAATAGACTTTACCATCAAATAGGAATACATTATTCTCTAACACACATCATAAGAGAGCACTAATCTTGACCAACTCATCTTCACTAGTATTACTGAACCTTCTTAAAAAGCATTCTGTACTCTCTACACTCTGATTGTTGGGTATAACTGTAAAAAGTGATGTAACATCTAGTGTTACCAACAACAAATTCTGTTCACTGTTGCTACAATTTTCCAGAAAGGCATCCAAATCACTTAAGAAATGTTCAGTGTCCTTCAATACATGATTCATTTTATCTAGCATAGGTCTAATATACTTTTCCAGATAGATGGAAATGGATTGAGTGCACCAATTTCGACCAGAAACAGTGGGGTGTAAGGATGGATTTGTGCTGTCTTTATGTAGTTTAGGGAGTCCCTGTATAACAGGTATAGTGGGATGCATTATTAAAATATACTCATAAAGATTTTTGTCTATTAAATTTCTACATAAAAGTGCATTCAAAGTGTCACTAACATTCTTTATCATAACTTTTATATGACCATAGTGGACCTTTGTATAAAAGGCGTCATCTGCTAACATGGTCAGCATTGCCAGTTTATACCACTTACTGTCAAGCACTGCTATAGGGCCCCCTTATCTGCTGGTCTCACCACTATTTCAGAATTACTCTGCAAGATTTTCATTGCTAAATGTTCACCCTTGGTTAAATTAAAACATTTTTTCTTCTTACTTTTAACATTAGAAACTTCAGATGAATTTAATTTGTAAATATCATCCAAGCACAACTTTTCAAAAGCATTAATTAAAGCATTATTAATGGGTATAAAGGTATTAGGTTTCCTAAAGATGTCATGTTTATCAGCATTACTACTGTCTGCATCTTTATACATAAGTTTAAGCATTAGATTTCTAGTAAAAAGCTTGATGTCTAAAATAACATCTGTAAAGTCAGAGTACCTGGTAGGAATGAATGATAAACTCATATGAAGAAGTCCCAGCTCATCCCCTGTAAGGGTATATCCAGAAAGGTTCCAAACTAAGCTTTTTCCACAGTTGTGAATGCCTTCTTGATGCTTATGGGATTAATTGCATTTCCCTCCAGCTTCCTTGTCTGCTTACTGTGGCTGCAACCTCGAGGGTATTCGTGTTGCTGAGATGTCTTCAATTCCCTCACAGGTAAAGGGAAAAATAGTCTCTGCTGGGCTAAAGGAAAATAAGAATCAACTCCACAGGTTGGAGCAGTATTAATAGTACAGTCAGTGGCAGGGGAATTGTGCAAATGGCCTGTCACTTGAATAGTTTTCCTTCTGGCTCCAAGGTCTGTAGTGGATTCCCCTACACTGTCCCCAGCAGCTGATGTCATCATGTCACACACAGAGGGAACCATCGCTTCACTCATAGAAGCAGGAGTCAGTAGAGGGGGGGGACAGTAGAAACAACTGTTGCACTCAAACTGGAATCCGGCCTCTTACTTTCATTATATCTTGGCCAGGTAAAAACATTGCCAGATTGAAAGTCCTGGCGATACCTGGAAATTTTCTTCATTTTTTGCTTAATAAGTTTCCTTTCATACACAGACAAAGAGTCCAAAACATCAGTTGTGTCCTTATCTAGCAATTCTTGACCAAACTGGTTCAAAAGATCATCATGCTGTCATTTGATAGACACTAACATCATTTCAATTTCTTTCTCTGCTGATGCTATTATATGTTCATAGGTTCATAGGTTGGTACCAGGCTATTGGCTCTAGGGCCTATACAAGTCTAGCCATAACAATTCCCTGGATATTTCTTCCCACAATATTTACTTCCCTGGACCCCTGTCTAGCAGGGTGATTGACGTGATCCCTGGGATGAATTTCCTATCTCCCATCCAATCATCAAGGTTCCTTTTGAAGACCGCCAAGGAGGCGCTCTGCTTGACATGTATGGGCAGTCTATTTCAGAGTATGGGGAGTCTCTGGGTCAGGAGCCTATCCCTCCAGCATGTTTTGTTCATTGTGATGACAAGGTTTAGATCCCTGGAGCGTGTGGCTCAGAGGGATTGGGATTTCTTTAAGTGGAGCATGTCTAACAGCTCAGGGCATGACATGGCCTTGTATGTTAAGCAGTGATCACCTCTAAGCAGACGATATGCTACAGAGTATAGCTGGAGTTTTTTTAGACGGTCAGTATAGGGCATATGCTTTAGGCCTGTGATTCTTTTAGTGAGGTATTTCTGCGGCCTTTCCAGATGTTGCAGATGTCTTGTGAGGTACATACCAAATGGGGCATTGTACTCTATAATGGGTCTAATGAGGGATGAGTACAGTGGGACAATGACCTCCTTTATTCTGGATGAAAAGCCCTTGGTGATGAGGTGTGCCACATACAAGGATTTCCTGACTGTTGTGGCGATGTGGTTATCAAAGTTGAGACCACTGTCCACCTGTGACCCTAAGTCTCTCATCACACTTTTGGTGTGTACTGCCACCTATGTGGTAATTCATAGGTACATGTTCTTTCTCAAAGGGAATAACTATACATTTCTTGGCATTAAGCTTGAGCCCATGGCTCTGGCACCAAGCATCTGTTTCTGTAAGGCCCTTTTGTAGAATATCCACATCATTTGGGGATTCTATAATGGCTCCCAGTTTGCAGCCATCTATGATCTTTGTTAGCCAGAGCCCCTTAGTGTTGGCCTGTACTTCAGAGAAGTAGATGCCAAACAAGAGCAGTCCCAGGACTGAACCATGAGGTACACCACTTGTCACTTGTCTTGGGCTGGATTTGGAGTCGGCTACTTTTACAGTCTGGGTTCTGTCAGTAAGTCAGTTGGTAACCCATCAAGTGATGTAGGGATTTATGCCCAGCTTAGTAAGTTTATTTATGATTCCAAAGTGGGGGATGGTGTCGAAGGCCTTGGCTAGGTCCATATAGGCTGTGTGGACTGCCTTACCCTCGTTCACAGCCCTGGAGACTGATTTGAAGAAGTCAATCAGGTTCAGGAGACAAGATTGGCCCTCCACAAACCCAAATTTGGTGGGGTCCAGTGTTTGAAGGTTGCCAATGTCTTTGTTTATAAGTTCTATGATAATGTATTCCATGCCTTGCAGATCAGGCTCGTCAGACTGAAGGGATGCTAGTTCCTGGGATCCAAGGTGGATCCCAACTTGTGGAGTGGGATAACTGTAGCTGTGCGCCACTCAGTGGGCATGAAGCCTGAGGTGAGGCTATGATTAAACATGACACTTAGGTGAGGTGCCAGTTCATTTTGTAGTTCATGTAGTACACAGCCCGGGATGTCATCTGGTCCCATGGATGCTGTATTCTTAGCTTTGGAGAATGCAGTTTCTACCTGTGTGGCCATGATTACCGGAATTTGGCAATCTTTTGGTACTGAGCTAGGCCCTTTAGGGGGTGGGGGGGGGGGTGAAGTTTGCACTAAATCGATCTGCCAGGATATTGGCAATATCCTTGGGATCAGTATATTTAATGCCACTCTGTTGTAGCTCAGAGCATATCCGAGCATTGTCATTTAGATTCTTGACATAACTATAGAACGCTTTGCGGTTGTCTTTGGAATTTTTGGCAATTTTATTTTCGTAACTAGCTTTGGAGGATTTTATGAGGGATCTCAGCTTCTTACTGAGGCTGGTAAGGGAGTTTTTTGCATCCTGGGATTTTCCTCTTTTCTGCAACAGTTTCTTTCTTCTGTTGTATAGTTTGTTTATGTCATGGGACCACCAGATTGTCTTCCTCTTTTTGGAGGAGAGTGTCTTGGTTCTATTTGGGATGGCATGATTCATGCATGAGTGGATGTGCTCGTACAGTGCCTTAGTGTAGGATTCAACAGTCGAACTTTCAGCTCCCATCTGTATGGGTGTCGTGAAGTTTGTCACTTCTGACTTGAATAGCATGAATATTTAAATAACCCATGCTGGCATTAAGGTTAATATTCTGCCTTTCAGTAAGTAATTCACGATCACAGTCTATATGTGAGGGCATTTTAAGAATATGTAGCCCCCTTGGGACTAAGCCTTCTCTCAAGCAAACCTCCAAATGGTATTTCTGATATTGCTGCCGTTTAAATTTAAAGAGATCTTTCTCAATGGCATGCATCTTGTTCTTCAAGGCTATAATATCCACTGACAAACCTTCATTGTCAGCAATATCTGGTATACAGTCAATAAGTGGGCTTGCTTTGTTGTCAATAGCCTCAAATAACGTGTTAAAGTTCTTAAGTTTACCTTCTAAAAAACCCATAGAGGCATAGTCCAACTCAATGACATCACAGCTCTCAGCCATGCTCCTGGAAGGTATGGTGATAAATTGAACAAGTAAAACCACAAAAACACAGGTTCCTAAGCTCTGAATAAATCCAAAAGCAAGTAGTGATAAAAACACAGAAGAATTCAGGTACGACCAAGGATTCCAGTTTCATTTGAAGTTTTAATGTTAAAACATAAATGCTTTCACAGGAACATCTGCTTCATCAGATGCTAATAAATACAACTGAGATGTGCTTCTTTTTATACAACCTCTTGCAAGCACTTGTAGTCACATGATACAAACTGGGTAAAAACAATTAACATCATAGCATGTAACTTGAGCTTACTACCCTACTGAATAAAAGAAAAGCTTGCAAGCATGCAGTGCTATCAATAGAAGGCACTTATGAGAAATATATAAAAAAAATCACATTCACACACACACACACACACACACACACACACACACACACACACACACACACACACACACACATATATATATATTTTTTTTTTAAGTTATTTATTTATTTATTTATTGACATTTGTTAACCGGGTTTGTCCAACTGGGCTTGTGACCCATTTTCAGTGGAGACCCGAGGAGAAAAGCTCCAGTGATACAATTTAAAACAAGTACAATTTTAAACAATATTGATATAATAGCAGTTATAGCAAAATGATTCACATATGTTGGGATACATGCATAAATTTAAAGTTGCATTAAAAAGAAGCTAAGTAACAATTTTACATTGATATAGTTCAATAGGACAACAATGAACATTTTTTGTTTGTATAAAATTGTGCAAATATATATATATATATATATATATATATATATATATATATATATATATATATATATATATATATATATATATATATATATATATATATATATGAACACATATACACACGTAATACATAGGACCGGATTCACGAAACCTCCGTGTAAGACTTAATATTTCTTACTCGGAGGCTGCAGTTGAACGGTATGACGTCAGCATGCCATGACTATTCATGAGGGCACGCTGACTCATCCGCAACTCTTACATGGACTGAGTAGGCAAGCAGGGGGCATGTCCGACTGCCGAGCAGTCTAAAAGTCTACGCCACTGCAAGGTTTTAAAAAGCATAATGTCAACAGACAAGAGCGAGTCCGCTCAAATGTACTTGCACCCAACACCACACTCTCTGACACTGTAAACCCCCATCAGAGTTATAAAACGGAAAAAATTTAATTATTTTTTTTAAATCCACGATATAGCTGCCCGTATTTGCGCTTGTTTGCGCGGGTGTGCCCATTGCTTAACCACAGTTAGCAATTGTGACACTGAAGAGCATATAAGAACTACTTATGCAAATTAACCCAAATAGCAATAGCATAATGGTAGAGCGTATGCACAAAGAGAAGGCATTCACAGTGCGAGTCCCACCACTTCTCTTCTTATTTATGTTTTAAATCAGTATTTGAAATAATACCAGACAAATAAGATTGAAATTTTATTAAAAGCAGTGACATGGTCAATGTATCAGCGAACAAAATATATATTTTTAAAAGACCCAGATATATAATAACCTGCCGTTAAGCAACATTTTACACAGCTAAACACAGGTGCCCATAGTTTAATAGTGCTATACCCATCTAAACAGAGGTGTCCATAGTTTAATAGCACTTTATCCAGCTAAACAGAGTTGCCCACAGTTTAATAGCACTTCACCCATCTAAACAGAGTTGCCCATAGTGCAATAGCACTTTACCCAGTGCAATAGAGTTGCCCAACATTTAAAAACACTTCACCCAGCGCAATGTGTTTGCACAGATGTGCACACTGGGCCAACCAGGGCACCGTAAGGCACCGGCGAGCAACGTAGAGCTAAGCTGCTTAAATGCAGCCACACCCCCTAGCCTGTCTAGACAGTATTAAAATAAAAGAATGACAACGTTTGAACCCAGGACCCTTTGCATCATAATCAAAGTACAGAACCACTAAGCCATGACAACATAGGGGGAAATAGCCACTATTAACATACATAAACTAAGGAATGGTAGTTTAACCATTACTAAGCAGGTCTGCAGTCAGCCGAGAATTTTACAAAATGGCCAATCACAAAAAGTGCAGGAAATGCGGCATATTTAAGCCCCACAGGTGGGAATACACACCATAACTGATTGTAGCTCACATCTGCGGTCAGAATGTCTGGTGTTGGAGAGGGAGTGCGCTTCCGAGCGCAGAGATGGGGCACCAAGAAGTCCAAATACATGGTTTGGCTCCTAGTCTACCATCATGAGGCAAGACTTCTGCAGGGCCAGTTCCAAGGGACGGAGTACAAGGCAGAGGCTTGGAACCGGTTAGCTCGTGACCTCACCAGTGCCACAGGCATTCCCCAGACTGGTGAGCAGGTCCGTCACCACCATGCGGACCTGAAGAGACGAAAGGAGGACCGCCTGAACCAGTGGATACAGGAGGCCCGTGGGATGCGGGATGCCAAACAACTGAGTATGTAGCCATGGAATGCAGTATGTAAGGATTTAAAATGGAGTATGTATAATGGATAGGAATGTCTCAATATCCCTTCATTTACTTTTCAGCTGCAGGTGACTGTGTTATGAATCAGCAAGCCTATGAAGATAGGCTGCTAAGGCTGCGCCGCCAGGCAGGTTAGTGATTATTCTGCATGTGTTGTAATATAAAATATGGGAGAAAGCATGAAAGAAAGTGTTGTAGTCCAATAATACAGCCATAAAATGGACTGAATAAGTCCTCTGCATGTACTGTCAGATAAAAACGTTAGAGAGGCAGAAAAAGAGTGTAGTAACCCATTAAGAAAGGTAACAAATGTCTGGAATAATATCTCTGCAGGCACTGTCATATAAAATAATATGTGAGTGAGCCTGCAAAAAGAGTGTGCTAACCTATTAATAAAGGTATAATATGTCGTGAACATGTCTGCCATATATACCGTTAAAACAAATAAAGGAGTGAGCCTGTGGAAAAGTGCGTAATGTCATTAATAAAGGTCTAAAACTCAGAGTGTGTCTGTTTCACTTAGTATTAAATGTTGTTGTACCCTTGCATCATACAAATAGTAATGAGTTAGAAAGTGCTGGCAACCCAGAGTTCTGCAGTCCCATCTAAAGTGGGCGATGGAAGTGCTAGTAGCTGTAAAGTAAATATACAGTCCTCAACAGTCAGTTACTGGCTGGCATGCATAAGTAAATCTGGCACACGAGTAGCATGTGAATATGTTCCCCAGAAATGTAAGTGTGCTTCAATAAATGCAGGGTTCTGTACAATTTGAAGTGAAAATGTCATGTGAAAACATCCAGATATGTAGATAAAGAAATATAAATGCAACCATGAATATGTAGCAGTAACATCTGCATCCTGGACAGTTAGTATGTGAGATATAGGTCAAGTATAGAATGAACTAGCCAAACCCATTACACAACCTAATTCATGGTGGCAAGTGTAATAATACATGTAGGGTATATGCACTTGCAGTCACTAGGAATGTAGTGTAGAGTAAAACTGTTTATAAGATGTTAACGGAGGTTTTTTCTACACCCTACTGTTTGTGCATAAACCATGCAATTCCGCACCTCAATAGGTATGTGTAATCTTAAATATTTGTCGGGATATATGTCCTATTGTTCCATAAATATTTGCACTCATGTTGATGCATGTGCCCTGTTCAAACACCACGTTCATGGTGGCCTGTTGCTACCAATCATCCCTGCATGCGGTTGGAATAACCACTGTTGTTCAATATATGCATGTGTTATGTTTGTTGTTCAACTGTTGGAACTGTGGTGTGTTGGGTTAATGGGAATATTACTGCATGCTGTTACAACTAATCTGGAATGCTGTTGTTTATGTTGTAATGAAACACACCGAATCACAGAACGTATGGGAAGGCCGGTCCCAGCGGACCCACCTGTCCCTCCTTAGTTGTCGAGTGCACCTGGCACCAGTGGCTCTGGTGCCCAGCTCCGACTCCCCTCCTCCGCTGGTCCTGTGCCACCTTCAGGTGGAAGCGCTGAGGGGATGGGGCTCATCCCCCCCGTGCAAGTGTGAGCGGAGAAGGGCCACCCGTCACCCTCGAAGGGTCCGGGCTGTGGTGCGTAGAGAGATCCAGCATTCAGTCGCTGATCCCCTACGCCAGATTGAGGTGAGAGTGGCGCGTCTCACGGGTGAACCTGCCCGTCCTACTCAGCCCCCAGCACAGCCACCCCCGGGGCTGTGAAGGTGCAGTGGTGACTGCCCATGGATGGGGATCTCAGTTCCACTGTTACCATCTGTGGGCTCATGGGCTTGCGATTTCCAAACAACCTTCCCCATCAATTGTGTTCACCCACCCCATGTGTCAAATTCCGCCCCTGTATGCATCTTGTTTGTCTTGTCTGTTTACCTCCCCAACCTACCTCCCCAAATATACCTATTTCCCCTAGCTCACTTAACACTCTCACCTGAAAAAAAAAAAAAAAAAAGGGCAATCTGTACCCGAAAAAAAATTATGCCCCATACATAGCTTCCCATTTTGCACACATGTCCATAGGACATGTACACCGATAATTCTAATTGGCAGTGCAACAAACTATGTTGTCCTCACCCCTCTCTCAGGGTTGGAAGGTCTCAAAACTCACTCCAAATTTTCAACATATGCACAGCTGTTGCTGTTAAAGAAATGGGCAGCTATGGGCCTTCCCTACACCCTTCCTGCACATCCCGAGCTTGTTTTCCTACTGTCTGTCCCTCTCTGTGCCCCCTTTTTTCACCGCTTTCCTATCTCCCCATTTTCTTTTCTTTAAAAGAAATTAGCGTGGGGGTTAGCGGGAGTAAGCACTTTTAAGCAGTAGTTAGCGGGGTGCGCGAGTGTGAGCTTGTGTGCGCTTAGCTAAGCATCGCTAAGCGTCACGCAAATCCCACGCAAACCTGCTTACAACTGCTTAAAAGTGCCTTAGTCACTCTGTATGACAAGGCCCTTGTACTGCTCAGCAGCAAAATAAAAATACCCTTCTCAGTCTCGAACCCGGGACCTTGGACTCAGCAGTCTGCATGAAGTACCACTAAACCACAGCAGATATACAATAACTTAGTGCTGAAAGCAATTTATTATGCATTACCATGAGTGAATGTAAAGGGAAAAAAGGAATGACATAACACAAATCTTGTTCTGTGGGCCTTAACCAGCAGGTGTTGCTGAATTGCATGACATGACTGTGAAAAGAGACTCAGCCATGCTAGTAGGGAATAAGGTTACAGTAGCAGCTTACAAACCCCATACAGTATCAGAGCAGGATACACACTGGCATATTAGCATAGGTCACAGGCCAGACCTCCCAACAGTGACTGCTCTACAGTGATGACCCTGATTAGTAAACAAAAGTTAGTTGTGCCCCTCTGACTCCCTGTGAAATGTACTAACAGTAGGCAGAAAGGTGTTGAATCTCACTTAATAACAAATGTCAATAAGTGAGAGTAGACACCGCTTGCACGTCAGAAAAGGTGTAGAAATAGAAATGGTCTGAATCACCCAAAGTCTGAACTGAAAAATGTCAGAACTATATCACAGGTGTATCCCAGTTATATGTACCTTTCCCTGAGGCTGTTCAAATATATACGTGTGAGTATCTGAGGCCTGGGAGAGTCAGACACACACAGGCATATCAGCTTGTCTGCTGTTACACACTCTGCAAATAGCTGTAGAATGAATCCCACAAGCATGCCCTTATGTAGACGTACAACACAGAAATAGCAAAATATGTAGCCATGTACTGCTAGCAACCACCTGTGACAATGCCATTGTTCAGGTGCTGAAAAGACTGCTGTGGTGCACAGTCAAAGAATACTAGGCTGACCTCTGTCTACCATCTGGATATGTCCACAGGTGGGAGCTACTCAGACAGACTACAAGCCTTCATAGACTTATAGGTACACCGCAACTCTGCATGTTCAGCAAGATAAACATCATACGATAATAAATAATGCACACTGCAGTTCTGCACCCCTACCCAAAGGTACTATATACCCATGTAGTCAGGCACAACCAAGGGTGTAGGTAGGCATACACAGTACAGAAATATGTCCAGTCATCCTGAGCAGACTGTGCTAATGCCAACACAAACCACAAACTGTTCAGATGCGAGTAATGTACTAATGACAGTATAGCAGTTCACAAACAGTGCATGTGCCTGATATTCATAATTGGTAGTACAACATACTTAGATGTCCTCACCACTCTCTCAGGGGTGGAAGGTTTCAAATATCCCACCTAATGTATTGCATATGCACAGCTGTTGCTGGTAAAGAAATGGGAAGCTATGGACCTTCTCCACACCCATCGTGTACATGCCAAGCTAGTTTCCCTACTGTCTTCCCCTCTTTGAGCACCCTTTATCACCACAGTCCTATCTTCCCATTTACTTTTCTGTCAAAGACATGAGCCCGGGGGTTAGCGGGAGTGAGCACTTGTAAACAGTAGTCAGCGGGTTTGCACCAGTGTGCGCATGTGTGCACCTAGCTTAGCATTGCTAAGATATGATAAGCTCCGCCAAGCTTAGCTTACTATTGCTAACATAAAATAAGCTAAGCTAAGCTTAGCTTAGTATTGCTAAAATACAATAAGCTAAGCTAAGCATTGCTTAGCATCGCTAAGCATCATGCAAACCCTCACCAACTCGCTTACAACTGCTTAATAGTGCCTTTGTCACTCTGTATGACAAGGCCCTTGTATTGCTCAGCAGCAAAATAAAATACCCTTGTCAGTCTCGAACCTGGGACACATCAGTCTGCATGATGTACCACTAAACCACAGCAGATACACAATAACTTGATGCTGAAAGAAATATAACATGCATTACAAGGAGTGCATGTAAAGGGAAAATAGGAAAGCCATAGGAATACATTGCAATAAAGAAATATGACATGCATTACAAGGACTGAATGTAAAGGGAAAATAGGAAAGCCATAGGAATGCATTGCAATAAAAAATATAACATGTATTACAAGGACTGAATGTAAAGGGAAAATAGGAAATCCATAGGAATACATTGCAATAACTACTGCTGTATGCCAGTTAATTCCCTAATTCCAAATGAAAGTACATACTCTCATGTATCCAGTGTTAGCATTAGGAGGTGTGAGTAAACTTACACACTGAGAAGAGTGTACTGGAAGAAGCAACAGTCAGGTTTCAGTACAACATGCATTTCACTGGCTACAACCCAGCTTCAGATATGAGACATATACCAACCTTCTGACTGACACAACAGTGTCCGCAGCAAACAAGTATGGTCCCCACCTTGCAAAGCTGAAAGGCCTACACCTACCTAACCTATCATTTTATAGCAGTGTCCTGAAATCACAGCGAGAAATGCAATTACCACACAGCAGGCTGCATGCAATTACTAAATGGTGGGCACCAACTGGTGCAGAGGCCATCACATGCACATGAGCAGATACCTACAAAAGCAGCCTGTACTTGCTGTCTACACATGCAATAATATCATTGCAGCAACTGGAGAGAGAGAGGGCGAGCGAGAGAGACAGACAGACAGACAGACAAACAGTTGGAGAGACCAACCAAAAAAAAAAAACAGAGGTGGTTGGAGACACCAACCAACCAAAACAAAAAATAAAACAAACAGAGGCAGTGGAAGACACCAACCTAAACAATTAAAAAAAAGAACATCAACAGGTACAACAGACTGAGGTGAGAAATACAAAGGTAAGGTATGTAACACAGATGTATTTGCTGGCATCCGAATGATGTGTCTGAAGGGTACTCTACATTCTGTGAACACTCCTTATGTGGTAGCAGTCCGTGTCTATATGTATATGCAGATGTGCATAGGGCAAGGGACATACTGCAACTGTTAGTGAAGGCTGGACATATATATGTATTTGAAGGTTGCTATGTGCACATATCTATGTAGGTTGTAGTGTGTGGCATTGAAATCACCAAGCAGTGCATGTATATGTCATGTGGTGGTTAAATGCTGTGGGACTGAGTTACTGCCAGTGAGGTTTGCTACGGCTATACGGCCTGAGGACAGTGAAATGCATTCTGCACAACACTGTGCAATATTATTACATAATTGAATGTCTCACAACTGTTCCATAACTGATATTCCCACCATGAAAGGTGGGCAGTATACGTGCATATATGTGCATGTATATGTACAGCAGTGGCTGTTTACAAGTATGTGTGTGTATATATATATATATATATATATATATATATATATATATATATATATATATATATATATATATATATATATATATATATATATATATATATATATATATATATATATATATATATATATATATATATATATATATATATATATATATATATATATATATATATATATATATATATATATATATATATATATATATATATATATATATATATATATATATATATATATATATATATACATATATATATATATGTATATATAGATATATATATATATATATATATATATATATATATATATATATATATGTATATATATATATATATATATATATATATATATATATATATATATATATATATATATATATATATATATATATATATATATATATATATATATATATAGTGAGAGGGAGACACAGGGTCAGACGATTGCAACAGGTGCCTGGTGACCAAGGCATGGACTGAACACCAGTGTTGATACTACAGTGCCATACCCCATTCCAAAACACTTTACCCACTAACTACCAGATAGGTGGTTGCCTGACTAACACTGAAGTTGTCAGAAGGGAACATGGGACACAGGTGGACAGTAGCCTCCCTTGATATTCACAGTGCCACACTAGTCTTGTAATCTGTCTCGTAGTGCGTGTAATCACAAACGATGTGTCATGTACGGAAATATAGGTCAGTGTTCCCCTGTACTCATCACAATGCCCCATGTGGTATGTACCTCACATGACAACTACAGCAAGTGAAAAGGCCACAGACATACCTCACAAAGGGTAATACTGCTCTGAAACACATACCCTATGCAGACTGACTCACATAACCACAGCTACAGTGCGTTGTATACCGGCCACCCATAGGTTACCCCTGCCAAACATACAGAAGTATGCCACACCCATAGCAGTCAGACAACCACCATGTCAACACCTCACAATCCCACCGGGCTACATGGCCTAGGTCCCTAGTCCCTGCAACCTCACTAAACAGCACATGCTGGAGGGATAGGCTCCTATTGACAAATATGCCATACTCTAGAGTAAACCACCCAGCATGAGCAAACAAGGCTCCTCAGTAGCAGATGTCAGACATACCCCTGATGATTGTCTGGGGGATAGGTAACATGCCCTGGGAATCACCTCTGTGTATCCGGTTGACAGGAGGAAGTGAAATCTAATTACATGTGTGTCACAGGCCAGGGAAGCATATGGCTATGCTGCTATAGGCCCCAGGGACAATAGTGTACTACCTACTTATGAAACAATGCACACAGACATGTACACAGTGCAGTACCTGCTATGTGAGGTGGAATGAGTGTGACAGAGTATGTGTGCAAGGTCTGTGATGGTGTGATAGTAAGTGTGAGGTTGTTTCTGTCATGGTCATTTGTGTCCTAAGTGTAAGGCCAGAGAAAGATGTGTCAGTTATTGGGATGCAGACATAGTAGGATGGTATATGTTGTGACATAGTTCCTTGTGTACGATTGTGGTGTCCCATCATAGGCTGAAGCAAAACATGTATGCTCAGTACGTGGTACTGCTAGTGAATCCAGCCGACATTTGAACTGTTGTACCACATGAAGCTGTAGGCCTAAACAGCACAGTATGATGTATGTTCACATTCCCTGGTAACATTGTCTTGTGTGTTTCCTGTAGTCTGCACAGATTACATTACTCAGGCATAGGTATCTGTAAGTAGGGGCACACAGTACTGTAAGGTACATAGCAAATGCTCATCTGTGTTAACATACATTTGTGTATTGTATGCATGTCTGTTGTGTGTGTAATGACGCCTGTACCATGTCTGCAATCACATGTGTGATGCAGGGTTTGCGTGTGTACCTAGCAACATGTATACTCTGTTACAGCAGTATGCCAGCTATATTAACAACTGTGCACATATGTTAGGTAGGGGTATGGCATCAACGACTTGGGTGGGTTACTGGTTATACTGTAACTGTACTTCACATTCATTGCAATGGATGACATATTACTGCATGCATTAGCTTGATATGTACCTCCCTGGCAAGGCTGTGCATTGGATCCCAAACACTGAGCCGAGTACTGGTGTATACTGGTGTGTCATATGGAGTGTGGCAGGCACTGTCAGCCAGTTGTGGGCTGAGCACTGATATGTGATATTGAATGTGTGTATCATCTGACAGACGAACAGATGCTATATATGGCAGTTAACTGATATCTGTACTGTATAATGTTAAGTGTGCCACATGACTTGCTCACACATATCATTTACTTGTCTTCCAGGCTTATGGCTCATCACAGGAACCCCTGCTACACAGCTGCAGAGGAACAGGAAATCCACCACAGCCTGGTTCAGCACTATACCCTGCAGTGATTTAATTAGACATGTCAGGCAGCGTGCGTCTGATATCCACAGACAACAGCTTGCCACAGGTGGTGGGGTGGCCATACATCCCCCCCTCACCAGAGTGGAGGAACCGCTGATAACTGTGGTTTTTCCTGGCCTACAGCAACAACATCACACATGTGTCATCATGGAGACCGGAGCCACCCAGCATGGTGACATGGAGCATGCAAGTAACATGCCCTAGCTGCAAACTACTGTTACCTGTATTGTTAGATTATGAATGTGTGAGATGTGTACTGTGTTTAGCAGTTGTGCTGCCTATTGTGTGCAATACTGGTAATTTGAATAGTATCTGTACACCTATGCCTGTTGTTCTACTGTAGTTTAGCACACTCACAGTAGCAATGCCACAGTTGTGGCCACTGAAAAACTGTGTCATATTCTTGCAGGTCCCTCTGGTGTGACAGCAGGGCAGACGTTACATGCTGGTGAGTGTGTTAACACTTTAAACTTGGTATTGAACTGTGCATGTCATAGGTGAGGTGTAGTCCATGTACACATAACACACTTACGCATAATGCATGCTGTGCATGTTTGCTGTGAGACGTGAAACATCTCAGTAATGTCAGTAGCTGCCTCAATCACATGCAATGCACAGAGCATCAGGCACAAATGTGGCAACACTGTACTGCACATTGGATAGGCATAGTTGACACACATGTACACAACATAACACATTTATCATACGCAGTACAGCTCAACATGCTACACATAGTGTAACCGGACACCCGCTGCCAGGTCACACTTCAGTATTCCACATGTCATCCACATACCACACATACTATGCCTGAGGGGTAGGGGCCTAGCATGGGGCTGTGCAACACTCCTCAACACATAACACAGTCATGTTAGGCAATGCTCCCTAATGGACACCTCACACACCCTTGTGCAATGTGGCTGTGTCATTGTGAACTTAGCCACGGTATTGCGGTTCAGGTACAGCATGCTAGGAGGTGGTCTAGCACACTTTAGTGGCCATGAGTGACCACATGATGCATGATGATGATGATGGCTAATGGTACTACTCCCCATACTGTTACAATGGCCATGTCCAGGATTGGTATCCCATCACGTATACATGCACCACTCATCCCGTGTGTGTACATAGCATGCATGTGCTACACCTGTGTCCACAATTATCTGCTACAGACACAGACACTGCAATCAAATATGGAAATCCATGTGAAACACAGATAACACATGCAGCCATGGTATGTATACCTGTGTGTGATGGTGCATAGGACATTGCAGAGCTTATAATACTTGCACAGAAATGTTGTGTCCTTGTACACATTGTGTTCCAGGGTGTAGGCAATCACTGAACATGTACACACATGCACCACAGCCATGTACACTGTCATTAACTATGGCTATCTACACTCACACTGCATGGACTTGATCAACACTTATTCTGCATGCTGACACGTGTGCGTGACTGTTTGCCTTGTGATACTGTCACCCACCTTCAACCAGTATTGAGTATGATTTGGATTTCTGTTGTGTATGTGTATCTGCTGTAGTGAGGAGTGTGCATGTGTTCCTGTGTTCCTGTGTGCCTGTGTGCCTGTGTGCATGTGTTCATGTGTTCATGTGTGCATGTGTGCATGTGCAGACCGTAACGTGTGTTTCCTGTCTTCCTCTCACAGGTACAAATGATTCACGAAGGCACGAAGATCTTCCAAAGGTTTATTAAACAACAAAACACAGCAGGAACCAACACTAACCTAGGTTTCGTCGTAAGACTTCCTCAGAGTGTTGGTAGTCACATAATTTATACTAATCATTATGCAAATTAGTTAATTACGCTATACAATTACTCTACTTAATTATAAAACAACATACTTAAACAGTTTTAACTTCTAATTGTCTCAAACATACTTACAGCATTAAAAATTAATACTATATTTTCTTTACATTACTGCTTTAATACACTTGTATGTATGTATTAAAGCATCAATGTAAAATAAAATATAGTATTAATTTTTAATGCTGTAAGTATGTTTGAGACAACTAGAAGTTAAAACTGTTTAAGTATGTTGTTTTACAATTAAGTAGAGTAATTGTATAGTGTTATTAACTAATTTGCATAATGACTAGTATAAATTATGTGACTACCAACACTCTGAGGAAGTCTTACGACGAAACCTAGGTTAGTGTTGGTTCCTGCTGATTGTTGTAAAAACCCTTTGGAAGATCTTCGTGCCTTCGTGAATCATTTGTACTGGTGGACTGGTTATTTGGTTCGTTTCCTCTCACAGGTGCTGAGGTAGGGCTTGGCGAAAGCAGCAGGCGACCTGACGCCACTGCCACGGATAGTGGTGATGATGACATGTATTTTGGCACAGGGAGATTTGACAGGGTCTGTCGTTGGTCCACCAATCGACAGTATACAGCATTCAACCCCATCTATGCGCACACTCATACTGCCATTACATCCCTCACCACCAATGGCCATAGGGGAGGACAGCATACAGTTGGCATTGACCAGGAGAGTGTGGTACCCATGGCACGTGCATCCCCTCACAGCAGCCATAGCCGTAGACCCAGGATGGTACCACATAGGCGGAGGTCCAGGGGTTCTCGGGGGAGCACCACTGGACGTATTGCCCCTGGCAGGTGTGCCCTCACAGGTCTTATGATGACCACTATGTTCCGGGTTGTAATGCAGGCTCAGGCACGTATGGAATGGTACACCAGGCAGGGACTTAGGGTACAAAGGGCACATAACACCGCTATCAATGACAGCATCTGTGACCTTGCAGGTGCCATCTGGACATACACTGAGGTCATTGATAGACATTGGGGGGAGACAATAGATGCCCTCCACAACATGTCTTCCTCGAGCCAGGACCATGTGGGATGGTTGCGATGTCGACGTGGATGCATGCCAGCAATAGCAACAGCTGGCACTGGTCACAGACGGCCCACAGCTCACAGCCGCTCCCGTAGTGGCAGTACCAGCCCCAGCAATGCTGGGGCTGACCTGTCCATTGTCCATCCCAGTAGACCATGTGCACATGGCTCTGGCCAGTCCCAGCAGGGGCATGGGTCCAGTTGTCATACCTCTGCCTCTAATGACAGTACACAATCAGGGTTGGTACCCGATACCGTCCGTAGCACCCCTGCCAGGCACAGGTACTGTGTCCGTGGCCGGAGACAGTGATCTGTACAGCCAAGCAGGTACAGTCTGTGGCTGTCCCACAAACCACTGTATATGGCAGCCACATGGTGGAGCTGTGTGCATGCAGACACACACACATTAAGCAAACAACTAGGGCTCACACATACACACACACATTACATCAACATTGGCCCATGCTGTACTGTTGTCCCACACACACACACACACACACACACACACACACACACACACACACACACACACACACACACACACACACACACAAACAGACATGTCGATTGGATGGGTCAATGTCAGGCTCTGGCAAACAACAAAACACCCTGTGTATATGATGATACCTGTGCTGCCTCCTGTCATCTGCATTATCGATGGAGGGACAGGCTAACATGGTGCTGACGCACAGGGTGACACTAAAGCAGTGTAGCAATAATAGTGAGTTGTCAACAAGGAAGTCTAACTACATCCTTGTAGGTATATCTGAGCAGAAATTATGCATCAAAGCTCTGATTGTCAATGTAGCATTGTTTACACCACTGTTAGGTCTGAGTATGTATTATCCACCCATGTGCCATTTGGCTGATGTGTGATGTGTTGCCAGCATGTGTAAGTGAGTGGACAGTACATGTGTGATGTGTGCAGTACAGATTAGCAAGTATACATCTGTGAACATGGTGGGTGCGTACTGTCTGGATGTACGTGCATAGTGGACACATGGGACATGTGGTATACCCTGTCGTACACATTATTAACATCCCATTGCATCTTTCAATGGCCAGTATGCATTCTATTACAGTTATGTACTAACATGGGTAGACGTGTGTATGACACGGGTTGACACTATGCTGCGGGTGATACTTTTAATATCAGTCAATGATTTGCAGTCTGGTAGTATACACATCCTCAACAGCATGACTGTAAGCAATCATTGGATGATGTCCTGACAAATGACACAGTAGTAGGGAACCCAGTATCAATTGGATCCTTCTGGTGCTACACTATAACACTAACCAGTGGTGATGACCGCCACCCATTACTGTGACCACACCTGTGTGTCATATAGCCCCCTTAGGTACATGCAGACACACTAGGGATGTGTCCATCCAAATCTGGAAATGCATTGAATGGCCTACAATGCATTCCCTGGATGGGACGCATATCCTACACAAGGGTATCATACACACAAATACCTGTTGTGTGATACATGCTGTATAGCAGTAAGCCGACTATGGCATAGTCATCCTCATGCACTATACATACTATCCCATCAGTACCACACTAGTGGTAGCCCTCAACACGTATGTCAGGTACCATTGTGTACATACAGAAGCATGTTATGTCATGTGTCCCTTGGTATCCATATATCCATAGGTATTGTGGAGTCCCAAGGTGTATCACAGACATTAGAGGCCTGAATGCATATCCACAAGGCAGTCATACACCTATAAAGACTTTCCATCCTTGGCAGACTTTGTTGTGTATGACCATGTCTGACACATACCCCAGGCATATACCCTCACTCACACTACTCTTAATTAACTGTCATGGGTGTATGTGCCACAGATGACCTTGGCCACAGAACACAATAGTGGATGGCCATGTCACATACATACATATGTGACCTATGATCTGAGTAGCAGCGGCACAACCTGTCAATGGAAACAAATGTATTCATGTAGTATGCAGGCTTCACACCTATGTACTGATTGAGGGGACATGTACACATATATATTTGCCACGCAGATACCTGATGTCTGAAATGCACTTACTGTTGTCATCCCATAGTAAAAGCAAAATCCACATCGTGTTGACCAACAGTGGCACACTCACAGTCAGCATTTGCAGGATTCAAACCCCTACCTAACAATGTTATGCTACTAAGGAGAGATACATTAACACGGCAAGCTATTTGCTTTACTGGCTGGTTTCCCTTCTTCTGCTGCATTTGTAGGATGGTGACATCATCAGATTTTCCAAAGAGGAATGTACCTCTTTCAGTGTGTTTTCACAGTCTCCAAAAAGTGCACTCCTTTCAAAGACAATTACACACAACGCTCTTACACCCCACACACACTCACTGTTTGCAGGATACAAATCCCTACTTAACTATGTTATGATACTACAAAGTGACACATTAACACGGCACGCTATCTGCTTTATTGGCTGATTTACTTTCTTCTGCTGTATTTGTAGGATGGTGACATCATCAGACTTTCCAAAGAGTAATGTACCTCTTTTAGTGTGTTTTCACAGTCTCCAAAAAGGACACTCCTTTCAAAGACAATTACACACATACATACAACCCCCCCACACACACACTATTTGGAGTATTCAAACCCCTACCTAACTATGCGATGATACTAGAGAGTGACGCATTAACACGGTGCGCTATTCACTTTATTGGCTGTTTTTTTTTCTCCTGCTGTATTTGTAGGATGGTGACATCATCAGACTTTCCAAAGAGGAATGTACCTCTTTTAGTGTGTTTTCACAGTCTCCAAAAAGGGTAATCCTTTCAAAGACAATTGCACACATACAACACACACACTCACTGTTTTCAGGATTCAAACCCCTACCTAACTATGTTATGATACTAGAGAAAGACGCACTAACACGGCACGTTATTTGCTTTATTGGCTGGTTTCTCTTCTCCTGCAGTATTTGTAGGATGGTGACATCATCAGACTTTCCAAAGAGGAATGTACCTCTTTTAGTGTGTTTTCACAATCTCTAAAAAGGGCACTGCTTTCAAGGACAATTGCACACATACACACTCACTGTTTGTAGGATTCAAACCCCTACTAAACTATGTTATGATACTAGAGAGAAATGCACTAATACGGCATGTTATTTGCTTTATTGGCTGGTTTTCCTTCTCCTGCAGTATTTGTAGGATGGTGACATCATCAGACTTTCCAAAGAGGAATGTACCTCCTTTACTGAGTTTTCCCAGTCTCCAAAAAGGGAACACCTCTCAAAGGAAACTGCACACATACACACACCCCTCCCCACACACACACACTTTGCAAGATGCAAACCCCTACCTAACTATGTTATGATACTGGAAAGAGACACATTAACACGGCACGCTATTTGCTTTACTGGCTGGTTTCACTTCTCCTGCTGTACTTATAGGATGGTGACATCATCAGACTGGACATGGTGATGTGTGTACACTTTGTTTTATGCCATTCCAGGAATGGTCAATGTGGGTCAGCAGGTGTCAACAGCTTGAACATGACCTCAGTATCCTTACCTTGTGTGATCTATCTGTGGACACATTGACATTCCGTCATATGCCAACACATATTTATGCACAGCTTCTTGGTTTTGTGGATACTACATAGGTTCATAGGTTCATAGGTTTATACTAGGCTATCTGCCCTAAGGGATTTATAAGCCTAGCCCAAAGTTTTGTGGCTTACGCCACCCCTTATATGAAAAAATACTGTACCCATTAGTTTGTTATGCCTCTGTCCAGCAGTGACACAGAGATGATTCCCGGGGTAAACCTACGATCGCCCATCCACAAGTCAAGATTTCTCTTGAACAGAGCCAGCGAGGTGCTCTGCCTCACATGGACCTGGACTTTATTCCACAGCATAGGGAGTCTCTGAGTGATAAATCTATCCCTCCAGCACGTCCTATTTATATCCGTGCTAAGGTTTAAGTCGCTTGCTCTAGTGGTTTTGGTGGATTTGGATTTTTTGAGGTGGAGCATGTCCATTAATTCCGGGTTGGACATGGCCTTGTATGTCAGGCACATTTCACCTCTGAGCAGACGGTATGCGACTGAATAGAGCTGGAGTTTCTTCAATCTGGCAGCATATGACAGATTTTGGAGTCCCTTTATCCTTTTGGTAAGGAACTTTTGGGGTCTCTCCAATTGCTGCAGATGTTGGGTGAGATACATCCCGAATGGGGCATTGTACTCGATCATTGGTCTGATAAGTGAAGAGTACAGGGGAACAATGATCTCACTAGATCTGGATGTGAATCCCTTCATGATCAGGTGGGCAATGTAGAAGGTCTTTCTAACCACTTTAGCAATGTGAGTGTCAAAAGAAAGGCCACTGTCAACCTGGGTCACCAGGTCCCTGATAACCTCTTCTGTGCTTAGTGGATTGCCACCTATATGGTTGCTTGGGGTTACCTTGTTTTTCCCGAAGGGTATGACTATAAATTTTTTGGCGTTTAACTTCAGGCCATGGCTCTGGCACCAGCTATCTGTTTCCATGAGTCCCTTCTGAAGGATATCTGTGTCCGATGCACTTTCCACTATGGCGGCCAGTTTGCAGTCGTCTGCAAACTTTGTCAGCCAAAATCCTCCCATGTTGGCCTGTACTTCTGAGAAGTAGATGCCGAACAATAGGGGGCCAAGGACCGAGCCCTGTGAGACACCACTTGTGACCGGCTTGGAGTCTGACATAGTGCCAGCAACTCTAACCCTGTGGGTTCTGTCCTTAAGCCAGTTTGCAACCCATCTTGTGACATATGGGTTTACATTTCAGCTGGTAAGCTTTTCTACAATACCCGAGTGGGGTATTGTGTCGAAAGCCTTTGCAAGGTCAAGGTAGGCTGTATGGACTGCCTTTCCTCATCAATGGCCTTGGTGACTGTTTGAAGAAGTCGACCAAGTTCAAAAGGCATGATCTGCCCTTGACGAAGCCAAACTGGGTCGGGTCCAATGTCTGCAAGTCCCCTATATCTTTGTTTATGAGCTCCATTATGATCCTCTCCATAGCTTTGCAGACTAGACTTGTTAAGCTTATGGGGCGGTAATTACCAGGGTCCATAGAGGCACCGCCTTTGTGGAGTGGGACCACAGTTGCCGTACGCCACTCCTTGGGCATGTATCCTGTGGTAAGGCTGAGATTAAACAGCTGCCTTATGTGCGGGTTTAATTCCTCATTTAGCTCATGTAGCACACAGCTGGGGACACCATCCGGTCCCATTGATGCTGTGTTTTTAGCTTTAGAGAGAGCATGTGTCTGGGATGTTGATAAAGGGCTATTCAAAGTCTATGTGACACATGTGTAGATGTGTTCATTGATGTATGTCCTGGGTGGCTGCCTTGCATACAGTCTAGAATGTTTGGGAACTATGATCCTCACATGAACATACCACAGTTGGTAGGGTTGTGTTTGTGTCAGCTTCCAATAGCTCTGTTTATGACTGCAACCATGATGGACTCCATGACCTTGCAGATCAGACCTCATAGATGTACTGGACTTGACTTGTTGTGCACCAAAACTTGTGGGGAGTGCCGTATGACACATTCAACGGTTCCATATCCTGTGTAGGGGGTGCAGCTCAGCTGACTGTTCAGGTGTATGATCTGTTTGTTCTGTAGTTTGTGCATGACACATATTGGGAATCAATATATTCCACCTGCTGCCATGCTTTTGGCAGTGGGGGTAGCTGCTCATCCATTCTACATGTGATATCTCCTTGTATGATGATGTGGACTATTGTCAGTAGGGGATGGGTATGTACATATGGGCCTGTCTGTCATGATGTCGGCATTGACACTCAGGTACAGTTGGCCCTGACTCAGGACATATATGGGTGTACATTGATATTTATGGCATAGCTGAAGGAGGTGTCATGATTCAGTCTGGAGTCCTTCTCAGCTCCACTTTACAAAACACTAACGAACATGAGCACTAATCCCTGTTATACTCTTTTACACGCTTAGCACCCTACTGATCATTTGTGATCAGGCTACAGAGTATGTCATGATAATATCTTGGCATGTCCAGGGGTCAGTTTTGTGTGTACTCTTCAGTACAGCTGGTGGATATTGTGATATTGACACAATGTCATATCTGCCTCATGTACACAGACAACCCTCTCCTCCTCCCGACAAACTCAGATATATGTGTGAGATGCACCTATATAGACATACAGGGAGCTGAACTCTCCCGACTCATGACTGGCACAGTCTATCAGGTGGTGAAGGTAACCACACACACCACATATCAGTCTCACATATCCTCTAGCAACAGCACTCAAACCACATTCGCACACATTGACATACTCGGATGCTGTAAACGTACTCTACCTAAGCAGCAGAGACCTCCAAAGCAGACACACACACCTGCTACCCCACTACAATACCCACATATCACAAAGTTCACAATGTCAGTGTGCCACACAGTCACTGCCCTTCGGGCTAAACAACACACCTAATACACTTGTATTAGGCGTCACTTATGTTCAGACAGACTGACGTACCACTCACCAGCCCTGACAAGGGAATAGTCACTTTGGGCTGTCTGTTGGGTGCCAGGATCTGCCGCATAACACAGGCAGTCAGGTCACTCCAAAGCAAGTACAAGACTGGCACCATCATTGTCCATGCTGGTGTGTGTAACCTCAGACATTACTCCCTGGACCACATGACATGATACATGGAGGTACACTCTGATCATGTAGCCCAGGCCAGTATGACCCTGACCTTGCTTAGCATCATACACCCACCAAATTATGATGTCACAGTATACGGACACACATATCACATATAACAGTTTGCTAACAAATTTGTTTCATTCATAGGGGATAGTGTCTGTCAGCGTATGGTGACATGCTCAACATGCCACGTAGCTTCACTATGGACAGCTTGCACCTGTCACCCTTGGACTTTGGTATGCTGGCTAAGGCTCTTGGTACCACCAGAGTGCCTTTTTTAAGCAGGGCTCAGAAGGCAAACCACCTCCATAGACACTACAGGTTAAATGAAACTAAGGGTAATGCTGCTCAACAACAGTTGTGTTAACCTCATATTTTGGCCACTCAGGACTCTCCTCAGTATGGAGGAGAGCAATATCTGTGCACTGACAGACACCTGGTTCAGGCTCACTTATGCACACCAGCACTACCAGGTTATGTTTCATGCCATGCTGTCTGACAACAAGACTTGGAACAGACAACTCAACTAGGAGGAGTATCCATATACATCACAGATACACACACCTCCAGGTTAGTAGCACTGCACAAAGCATCACAGACCATACATATACAACTACCATTGTGCAATACTGCCTTTCAGTTTGTTGCCTGCTACAGAACACACTCCCAGACTCAGGAACCACACTAGGCTTTTGTGGGAACTATGGAGAATATGAAGGTCTCCACAGACCCATTATATTGTGTGACTTCATATACACACATATTGACTGGGGATACTATTCAAGCCCGACAACCTCACCCAACAGTCACTGCAATTTGTGGACTCATATGCTTTGGCACAACCAGTCAGCACAGCCACAAGGGGGAATACATATTGGACCTGATCATCACCAACATTGGGACTCTATGTTCCACACCAGCAATATACCCCTCATTGGTAAGGTCAGAACATACATGTATCTCACAGGACATACATATACCCTCCACACACCCATCCTGGGTAATCTTGGTGAACTTCTCATGAGCCAACATCTGACTTCACCGAAGCAAGGTGTATCCGTCAGAGATCCTGAGACAGTGGCATATACGGCTCACACTGCTGCATCCTTTACATACACATTCTATGGACACCTAGTGGACTGCATGGATTGTGCTATCCCAAATAACAACAAGGCCCACTACTACAATGGCAGGGGACCTGTCTGGTAGACCCCAGCTATTAATAAGCTGTACAACGTCAGGAGGATGCTACTACATGATAGAGCACAATCCCAGACTGGGAAGGCATCTGTGATCTGTACTAGCAGACAGCTACAATCACTCATGAACTTTTCTAAGGGCCGCTTCTACCAGACAATTGCACCTGACATGTAGGACTATCACACAGCATTCTTCAGTTATGTCAGGAACCTGGGTGGACACTCACTGATATGCTGTGAGTTACTGCATACTGACTAAACCTACCCTGAACCCACTGCCATTGTCTACATCCTGGCAAACAGGTTCAGTGCAGATGTCTCCCCCCCATCCCCCCCAAGGAGCAACTATCCATCCCAACAGAGTATAACCTCCCTGACATCACACAGTAACAGGTGAGTGCTGCCTTCCCCACAGCATACATCACAGTATCAATGTGAATAGATGGTGTCCCAGCCTGCATCATACATGAGCATCATGACAAATGCAACCCTCACATTACATCACTGTTCAATATCAGAGTTACCACAGGATATGTACCCAAGGAATGGCGTACTGTGACAGTGGTCCCGCTCCACAGAGTTGGTGCCACAACGAACCACAGACAATATTGCCCTATAAGCCTATGTAGTCTGTTCTGCAAAGCTATGAAGCATATTGTCATACGACTCCTACACATAGACATCAGGAACCTACAGACACTGTGTCCTACTCATTTCAGCATTGTTGTGGACAGATCTTGCCTCTTGAACCCGTAGGTATTCTTTAAATGGCTAACAGGTTCATCGACATAGGGATGGCTATCCACACAGCCTACCTGAACCTTGCAAAAACCATTCAACACAATAACCCACTGGGCCATTATAGATAGGCTCACCAGCATTTGGACACATATCTCACACAATGGATTGATACCTAGGTCAGGGATAGCACCGACATGGTCAGGATTGCAGGTGCCATGTCTGACTATACACCAGTTACACATGGCATCCCACACAGCTTGGTACTGGGATCTCTCTTTTTCAGTATATATTTGTCTTACGTACAGGCTATCACAGGGGGAATATGGCTGAACATGTTTGCACTTGACTGCAAACTGGGTGCCATGATTAACTCCAGCTGCCACATGCTTTCTCAATTAGGGTCTCACAGAGATGGATGACTGGTGCCTGAGCCATGGCCTACAGCTAAATGCCATTAGTTGCATAGTCATCCCCTTTGGGAGTAACAACATGCCCACACATTACCACATAGGTAGTACTCCATTACATACGGTAGGAGTTGTTAGGGGTTTGGGGACATCACTTGTTCGTACTGTCGCCTTTAACATTCACATTTCCAAAGTGATTGGACACACCTTCTATGTGTGTCACCTTATCCCATATGGTTTCACATCTAGATCAAGTGAGGTCATTGTGCCCCTATACTCATCACATCCATGCTTGGTTACAATGCCACATTTGGGGTGTACCTTCCCTGACACCTGCAGCAACTGTACTGGGCACGGACGGTCCTCACCAAGCAGATCTAGAGACTCACACAGATGCCCTGCATAGCTCAGATGCAGTAACTCCAGCTCTACTCAGTCGCTTACCACCTACCCAGATATGATGTTTGCCTGTTGTTTACAGCTATACCCAAACCAGAATTACTGGACATGCTCCATCTCAATCCAACTCCCTTGGAGCTACACACTGCAGGGATGTATAACTCAGCAGAGATGTTAACAGGACATTGTGGAGGGACAGATTCTTATCCCAGAGGCTCCACTCACTACAGAATGTAATCCCAGTTTCACATAGGCAGAGCCGCCCACTGACCACCTACCGGAGACATCTTGACGACTGTATGGGTGATTGTATATTTACCCCTGGGATATCTTCTGTGTCCCTGCTAGACAGAGGCACACTAGCATAAACGTACATGGGCTATCTTGTGTGACCTACTATTCACACACACAGTGTAGTAATCTGACAGAGTTGCGAATGCCAAACACACTCTGGCTAGGCTTGTACATGCCCTAGGGCAGATAGCCTAGTATCGACCTCTGAACCTATGCTAATGTTCAAGATGTACAATGTTTATTGCTGATACTGTTTGCAGGTCTTTATCATCTTTACTTTACAAGTTTCCATGAAGAACTTCAGTATCTGCAGAACATATTTGATTATGACAGGGTTCCACTATATTATAGATGTGTCTGTTGTCATATAACTGTGTGCACAAGGTGGATTGCTGTATAGTGACAGGTTCCAGGGTTAACACATGCAACTGCCAGATATGCGTGGCCCACTGCTGTACTCAGACATGGCCTAAGTGTGTGAGCATGCCCATTTCTGACATTCCATGTTTTGTTGCCTGACATTTGTCTCATTTATTCAAGTGTGTGAGCATGCCCAGTGTGACCCTTCAGTATGTTGCTGAGGTCCACTACTTTTGCTGATGTGTGCGAACATGACCAATATTAACATTTATACTGTGTGTGTTGGAAGTCAGGTTCTGTTCTCACTGCAGGACTCACCTTTGTGTCATAACTCAACAAGGATTATGCTGTACCTGCAGGGTTTCCATGGAATACTTTGCATAGACTTATCAACATTCCGTCATACAGGTGGACCATTGCAATACTGTCATGGTTTAGTGGTTCAGTACTTTGGCTGTAGTGCACAGTATCCTGGGTTCGAAGCCCATCACTGCTTTATATTTTCATGCTGAGCAGACCAGACTGCTTAAGGGCCTGTTAAGCAAATATGAGCATGTTGGCTTTTGTTCAGCTATGCCCTACTTAGACCAGGCTTGTCCGACATTGCTCAATATTCACCAACATTGCTGGACGTTGCCCAATATTACTGAACATTGACCACAGTTGTGCTAGTTGGTGTGTGCGATTTTGTTTGCATATACTACATGGCGGTAATTGCTGTTTAGCACTGCTTTATATTGCTTAACACATGACATTCATGCCTTAGGGGGTGCTGCAGGGCTGCCTATGTCGGATGCACATACTACACTCCCTGCACATGTTTGGAAGCAAGGCAGTGTCAACTTAGGCATCCTTTTACTTTATGTGCGAGTCACACAGGGGTATCATTTCCAGAGTTCCTACTGAGCCAGTGTATGTGCTATGCATTGTCTCTTTGCCAAGGCCAAAGCATACTGGGCAGGCCTCCTTCTGCCTACTGGTGCAGGCTCAGGTTGTTCCTCCTCCGATTCACGCTCTGCCTGTTTGGCCCAGGCCTATGCTGGTCCTGCTGCAGCTGTTTTCACAGGATCATATTATGTAGCATAGCACATACCATGACAATTTGGGTACATGTAGTTGGTGAGTACTGCAAGGCTCCACCAGATGTGTCCAGGCACCAGAACCGTGACTTGAGCAGCCCAAACACACGCTCTATTACATTACGTGCTTGTGCATGTACCTCATTATGGCATTCCTGTTCAGGTGTGTGTGTGTGTTTCTGATAGGTGTCATCAGCCACGGCTCCAGTGCATAGCCAGCATCCCCCACTAGGTGACCATGTGGGATGTCACAATTGGCAAATGTCTGGTACAGCTGCGTCAGATGCCAGATATGGGAATCATGGTAGATTCCAGGGCAGCCTGCACACACATTCAGTATTATGCCCTGGGAATCACACACGACCTGGCAGTTGATGGAGGGGAAGCCCTTGCAGTTGAAGTAGAACCTACCCCGCTCGCCGGCTGGTGCTTTGATGCATATGTGCGTGCAGTCTATTGCACCCACTACCTCAGGGTATTCTGCTATTTGCTGGAAGAGACGCATATTGCTGGCCAATACCTCACGGGAATTGGGGAAATATACATGATCACCGACATGTGCTGACATGGCATCCAGGAACTGGTGTAGTACCCTGGATGCTGATGCCTGTGATATCCCCATCATATCACCAGTTGGTCTCTGGAAGGTACTTGTTGCTAATATTCTTAGGCCAACACATACCTTGGTTTCCACTGGGATGGGTTCCCCTCTGTTGGTTCTGTGTGTGAGGCTTGGCCTGCACAGCTCAACAATTTGCTGCAGGAGGTCTCTGTCCACTTTATAGCGCTCCACTATCTCCAGCTCATGTAGCCCCTGGTAGGTTACCCTGGGCCTATACACGCTTCTCCGTCTCCTCACTGTGGGTTGTCCAGCAGCATTTCCATTGTCACCACCCTCAGCATGTTGCATATGTCGCCTTATAACAGCAATGGCAGCCCCTAACATTTCTTTGTCTCAGTAAAACTTTTTCAGTTTTCAGTTCTATTAGCTTACTGCAGTGTCTGTTGTGAGAAACATAATGGACTGTTGTTGGCAGAGTTTTAAGTGCTAGGCTGGGCTGGGCTAGTGTACTGCCTGTGTAATTGCCTGATTCTGATTGTTTTCACCTGCTAGCTCTGCTAGTACTCCCTGGTAGCTTCTACTATTTGTTGTGCTTCCTTTTTCCTTTCTGTTTCCTCAGGGGGGAGTGGCGCGCACACAAGCGCAAACATGCATGCACACATGCTTACATGGACCAAAACTTGTTTATTCGGGTTAAACCGTGCGCACACCAGTGCAAACATGCTTACAACTCTTTAAACAGCCTTATACATGCTTACTTTGGCTTAAACGTGCGCACTCACACTTACACGAGCGCACTTTGTCTTACTTGGGTTTACAGGCGCTCACACGTGTGCATGCATGCTCAGCGAGAAACTTTGGTGTTATCCATGGTATACACCTTCCATTTCTTGGCTTTCCCTAGCCTACCTGTTGACACACCTCTTTCCATGATTTCTAAATGACAGCGGACACATGCCACTCTGCTCCAATGAGCTTCACTTCTTTCATACATACCCCCCTTGTGATTTCACCTATCTTCTACTCTGTTACTCCCCATATCCTACTCCTACACTCCCCTGACTGCGCTCATTTGCTATGTAAACTAGCGATTCACTATCCTAACACTCTTTTACATAGGATTGCCTACTAATGCTTGGTTACATGTCTTAGACTGAGCTTCCCCCTTAATAACCTCTACTCGCTGGCCATATCCTGTCTTCAGCCTGCCATTTCCTTACATTGTACATTACCACTTTCAATAAAATCCACATTTGTGGGTTTTAATTTGTAGTATTCTGTTTTTTAGAGCACAGCCCATTTGCGCAGCACTGCGCTACACTTAAACATCGGAAATTGGCGAAAAAAAATATTTTTATTTTAATTTTGCATCAGGGAACATTTCAAATGGCCATATATTTGGCCATTGGCATGCTTCCTGCACTGGATGCAACCTTTATTTGGAGCTGTCACAGCTCCGTTTTGCTATTTGCAGAATGGTACTCAGTTGTCAACTGAGTACATTTCTGCAAATAGCACTGCTCTTACTTGGACAGGTTTGGGTTTCCTGAATCGCAAATCTACCTCATTTGCATGCCTTTCGCCTGCAATTGAGGTGATTTGCATGTCTCAGCCCTGTCCGTGTAAGAGCCGTTTTAGGAGCTCTCTTACACGCCCCTACAGGCTGTTCCTGGATCGCTCGTCGGACATGATGGCTGCATGGAGTCTTACTCTATTCTTAGACTCTGTGCAAGCCATTGTGAATCCGGCCTATAGTCTTTTAAATACAACTTTAGATATAACATTTATATATTTGTAAAAGTGTATGTATAAAGCTATACATAAAAAATTACATATATAAGTAAGCACATTTTATTAGTAATACATTTAAAAAGAAAAAGAAACAGAAAAAAAACTATCTAAACAAGGGTCTAGATTTAAACTTGGGTTTAAGTGGCACATATTCATTTAAGCCATGCCTGAATTTCCCCTAAGTCTAATAATCCATCTAGTCTCTAACTGCTCAGTCATATTACATATCCCCCCCTCCCGATGTTGTCAAAAATGTTACCTCTGGCCATAAACTTAAAGATTTGTTCAGAGTTAGTACCAATAACATGCTTGGCCAAAGCACTAACTTGATTTCTCCTACTGATATAGTAAATATGTTCTTGAATCCTTTCTTTGAAGGGTCTGTCTGTTTTGTATATATAGAATTTTTTTACATTTAAGGCAATGAGCTAAATAAACTATATGTTGGCCGTCACATGTTGCTTGCACCTGAAAGTGAAACATTCTATTTTGGTCTGGATGTTCAAAGCTAGCTGTGTTGTCAATGTATTTACAAGAGTTGCATTTACCACATGGATATGTTCCAACTGCTGTATTATACTGAAGTGTTCTTAGAATAGCATAACTGCCTTTTAATGGACTTTGTGTTCCTAAACAGAAACATAGGTTCAGTATCTATCAACTCACAAATATCCCTATCAGTAGTAAGAACACCCCAATGTAGAGATAAGAGGGAGACTAAGTGTCAAAAATCATGTTTCAGTTACATTTAAACCCATGAAGTCATGTAGCTAAGGCTGCAGGAATCATTTAAACAATGATATAAATAAAACTGAGTTTTAAAGAAGACAGTTGTGAAATCCTAACTTTTTATTTTGTCTGAACATGTCAGACTATAATATTAATACATTTCCAGACATGTATCTCTGGATGCCAATATTATTATTTTTTATTTTATTTTACATTTGTTGACTGGGCTAGTCTAACCGGATATATGCCCATTTTCAGTAGAGGCCCGGGGAGATAAGCTCCAAGACAGAACAATGAAAACAACACATAACAAATAAACAACAGTAAACAAGAGTCATACTTACAATGCATATTACAGGTTAACACAGAATATTCAGTGAGGACAACAACCTAACAGTACATAATGCAGGCATAATACAGCATATGGGTACAATACATAATATTCTAGAGGGAGATAGTAATTATGGTCAATAAGGAAGGTATAACCATTCATGAGTAGTATGGGGTAGGTAGAGCCAAGTTTGAGGAGACAGATGACTTGTCAGGTTTAGTACAGGGGCATAACCACTGTGTTCTGAGGAACAGTTTCAATTTGTTTTTGAAGAGTGATAATGAGGGAAGTGAGGAAAGGTCACTGGGGAGAAGATTTGAGGCTTTTCCAACAGCATTAGAGAAGAGAGAATCGCCAGCCTTGTTGCTAGGTTTAGAGGTATGCACAATAAGTTTGTGAGATGACCTTAAGGACTTCAGATTTTTATTGAGGGTGATGAGGGTGGATAGAATAGGAGTATTGGAATGTTTATAAAGAGTGTTATGGGCTATGGATAGTTGGTGGAATTTAATCAGGTTTTGTAGTTCAAGCCATCCAAGCTGCTTTATATTAATGCAATGGTGGGTTCTATTAGACATTTCAGTTCTATAAATAATGGGAAAAGACCCCTGAGCTCTTTCATGCACACACATTGTGAACATTGTATCTCGGCACACTGTCAAAAAGTACATTTTCGAAGAGTACACAAAGTACAGGATGACAAACTCTTGTGAGCAATATGCATGTAATGCATTGTACCCCAGCTGTCCCTTGTCTCATGCATTCAAAAGAGATGATAAAGTGGTATATGAGTTCAAGATATTTCTTGTATATAAACATCATCAGGAACAGTAACTGGAACACGCATATTCAAGTTAACTAACTCACTCATTACTTCAAACACACTGACATGTGCATCTCCATTCATGCCTGCATTCACTCTGGTTGAATATACAAAATGGCACTGTTCTCGCATGACTGCTCAAAAATGTGCATATTTATGGCTGTGAGGTCTGGTTGAATTACTGATGCATGTCTTGCAAATGGGCATCTACATGACTGCCCAACAGTGTATTAGTGCAGAATTATGAGATATGCTATGCTCCCAATGCACCCCTGGCAGACATCACTGGACATGATTGTCCAACAGTGGGCACAAAATGAGATCCCACTGCATCCTGAAGCAACTCTGGCAGACACTGTTGACTTACCTGCCCAACAGTGTGCAGGTGCAGTGTGTGAGATCCTGTTTTTACCTGACACTTCTACAGCAGACTATGGATGTGAATGTCCAGCAATGTGCACAGTAAGTACTATGTCATCATACTGAACCCCAACTCCCCCTTGGTAGATACAGATATGACTGCCCAACAGTGCGCCGGTACAGTATGTGAGATCCTGTTTTACCTGACACTTCTACAGCAGACTGTGCTTGTGAATGTCCAGCAATGTGCACAGTAAGTACTATGACATCATACTGCACCCCAACACCCCCTTGGCAGATACAGATATGACTGCCCAACAGTGCGCCGGTACAGTATGTGAGATCCTGTTTTACCTGACACTTCTACAGCAGACTGTGCTTGTGAATGTCCAGCAATGTGCACAGTAAGTACTATGACATCATACTGCACCCCAACACCCCCTTGGCAGATACAGATATGACTGCCCAACAGTGCGCCGGTACAGTATGTGAGATCCTGTTTTACCTGACACTTCTACAGCAGACTGTGCTTGTGAATGTCCAGCAATGTGCACAGTAAGTACTATGACATCATACTGCACCCCAACACCCCCTTGGCAGATACAGATATGACTGCTCAACAGTGTGCAGGTGCAGTATGTCAGATCCTGTTTTTACCTGACACTTCTACAGCAGACTGTGCTTGTGAATGTCCAGCAATGAGAACAGTAAGTACTATGACATCATACTACACCCCAACACCCCCTTGGTAGATACAGATATGAGTGCTCAACAGTGTGCATATGCAGTGCTACTACCTCTCCACTGTCCAGATTTTCTCAGAATGTCCAGATTTTTGCCTCATATTTTTGGTCAGTTCCTCATACAATCTGTGGTTTTCTGGCAAATCATTGATGATTGATGTTACCAAATAATGACAGACATTTGAGTTTCAGACTTCATACCATTTGAAAAATGCATGCTACTGCAAAAACAGTTATTCAATAAATGTTCTAAGTTTCTAAAAACAATGCTTAAAAATTGTCTCTATTCTGGGAATTTGTCCCCCCCCCCCATTAGTTTTGACTTGGTGCAGATGTCTTGCTCTAAGAGGCTGAGAGGTATGGTGCTGTGATATCTTGTTGCACATATGAATCCTGGCAGGGCAGGCACCCATGGAGATATTGTCAGTGTGAGCACACAAAGCTACAAGAAAAACTGTAAAGACAAGGCACATGAAACAGCTACTAAATATTATTGCAGTAACATGGAATTACATTAATAATACAACCTACTATGATATTTAGGGGTAAAACTGATGTAAAATGTATTTTCTGCTTCTTCTTTTTTTCTTTCTTTTTTTGAGTTCTAATCTACAAATGAAACTACGCTGTGGAACTGCATTTATAAGATGCCTCCACAGGGACTGGAGAATTGTATTTGTTCTTTTATATAACAGAGAAAATATGGACAAAATCAGAAAAATTATTCTGCTGAATAATGCAGTAATTGTGTGGAGAAATACCTAAATGTTTCTGATTCAGGGAAAAATGTGTTATTTGCATGCAAATTGTAGGGAAGGTCATAAAAGAGTTGCTAAGCAGGAAACTCTGAGACGAAAGTGTAAAAAGGCCAGGTGCAATCCGTTAGCAGCAATACATGAAATTCTGTGCTTCTGTCCAAAGAAAAACAGAGAAAATAACATCTGCTTCCTTTGGGAATGAAATAATAAAATAAACAAATTTGAGCTAAAATAAGTATAGTATGCTATATCTTGGTCAAAGTCAAAGTAAACATTATTGCCATTCAGAAAAATACAAGTGCAAAAACTGAATGAAATTCTGAGTCTCCAGACTCAATTTGCAGACAACATATAGGGCTGGATTCATGAAGGCTTGCACAGAGTCTAAGAGTAGTGTAAGCTGGCAGACAGCCAATATGTCTGTCGAGCGATCCAGCAACAGCCGGCAGGGGCGTGCATGAGAACTCCTAAAATTGCTCTTGCACGGACAGTGTTATGTTATGCAAATTACCTCATTTGCTGCTGAAAGCTATGTAAATGAGGTAAATTTGTGATCCAGGAAACACTAACCTGTCCGTGGAAGAGTAGAGTTATTTGCAGAAATGTACTCCGTTGGTAACGGAGTACCGTTTTGCAAATAGCAAAATGGAGCTATGACAGCTCCAAATAAAGGATGCATCCAGTTGAGGAAGCATGCCAATGGCCAAATATAAGGCCATTGGCAGTTTTATCTGTTGAAAATTAATAAAAATCAAACATTTTTTTCCCCGATCTCCGATGTTTAAGCATAGCGCAGCACAGCGCAAACATGCGGCGCTTTAAAAAACAGAAAATTTTAAAAAGCCAAAAGTAGGCATTCTTATTAAAAATATTAATCTGCCATGCAGGTGAATGGCAGGCTGAAGACAACATGGCTACTGAGTAGTGGTTGCTAAAGGGGGAAGCTCAGTTTGAGAGATGTAACCAAGCATTAGTATGCAATCCTATGCAAATGAGGATAAGGATAGTGAATCCCAATTTTACCTGGCATGTGACCCATGTCCCTAGAGTGTAAGTGTCGGAGTAGGGGAGTAGTAGAGTAGAAGATAGGTGACATCATGAGGGGGTATGTATGAAAGACTGTAAGCTTATTGGTGCAGAGTGGCTTGTGTTTGCTGTGAGTTACTAAGGATTGGAAGAGGCATGTCTACAGTTGTCCTAGCAGAAACCCAGGAACCGAAGGTGTACGCCGTGGATATCACTGAAATTTCTTGCAAACGTGCTTACATCATGTGCACGCGTGTTTGCGCCTGTAAACCTGTCTAAGCCTGTGTGTGCGCGTGTGCACCCTTCTAAGCCTGTGTAAGCATGTCTAAGCCTGTGTGCACAGATATGCACCCACCTAAGCCTGTGTAAGCCTGTGTGCATGCGTGTGCACTCGTGTGCGCGTGTTTGTGCTTGTTTGTGCAGGGCTTCCCCCTGTGGAAACAAAAAGGGAAAAGGAAAGAAAAGAAGTAGTAGGAAGTTAACCAAGGAGAACTAGCAGAGCTGCCAGGTGAAATAAATTAGAATCAGCCAATTACACAGGCAGTACACTAGCCCAGCCCAGCCCAGCACTTAAAACTCTGCAAACAGCATTCCCCCATGTTTTTCTCAAAAACACTGCCACACTGCAGTATACAAAGAGAGTGAAAACTTAAAAAGCTTAACTCAGACAAAAAAATGTTAGGGGCTGCCATTGCTATTATAAGGCAACATGTGCAAGATGCTAAGGGTGGTGCCATTGCGAATGCTGCTGAGCAACCCAACGTGAGGAGATGGAGAAGAGTGTACAGACCCAGGGTAACCTACCAGGGGCTATATGAGCTGGAGATAGTGGAGCACTATAGAGTGGACAGAGACCTCCTGCAGCAAATTGTTGAGCTGTGCAGGCCACACCTCACACACAGAACCAACAGAGGGGAACCCAACCCAGTGGAAAGCAAGGTATGTGTTGGCCTAAGTATACTAGCAAGAGGTACCTTCCAGAGACCAACTGGTGATATGATGGGGATTTCACAGGCATCAGCATCCAGGGTACTGCACCAGTTCCTGAATGCCATGTCAGCACATGTCGGTGATCATGTATATTTCCCCATTTCCCGTGAGGCATTGGCCAGCAATATGCGTCTCTTCCAGCAAATAGCGGAATACCCTGAGGTAGTGAGTGCAATTGACTGCACGCACATACACATCAAAGCACCAGCCATTTGTGGGGTAGGGCCTACATCAACCGCAAGGGCTTCCCCTCCATCAACTGCCAGGTCGTGTGCGATGCCCAGGACATAATACTGAATGTGTGTGCTGGCTGCCCTGGAAGCTACCACGATTCCCATATCTGGCATCTGATGCAGCTGTACCAGACATTTGCTAATGGCTACATCCTTGACGGTCACCTAGTGGGGGATGCTGGATACACACTGGAGCCGTGGCTGATGACACCCATCAGAAATGCACACACACCTGAACAAGAACTCCATAATGAGGCACACGCACAAACACAAAATGTAATCGAGAGTGTGTTTGGGATGCTCAAGTCACTGATCCGGTGCCTGGACACATCTGGTGGAGCCTTGCAGTACTCACCAACTACATGTACCCAAATTGTCATGCTATGTGCCATGCTACACAGTATGATCCTGCAAAAACAGCTGCAGCAGGAACAGCATGGGGCAGGGCCAAACAGCCCCCCACCATTGCCAAGGCCATCATAGGCAGAGTGTGACTCGGAGGAGGAACAACCTGAGCCTGCCCCAGTAGGCAGAAGGAGGCGTGCCCAGTATGCCTTGGCCTTGGCAAAGAGGCAACGCATAGCACATACACTGGCTCAGTAGGAACCCTGGAAATTATACCTCTCTCTGACTCGTACATAAAATAAAAGGGATGCCTAACTTGACACTACCTGTTTTCAAACATGTATAGGGAGTGTACTATGTGCATCCGACATAGGCAGCCCTGCAGCACCATCTGAGGCATGATTGCCATGTTTTAAGCAATATAAAGCAGTGTTAAGCAGCTTTTACCACTATTTAGTATATGTAAACAAAATTGCCCACACCAACTAGCGCAACGGCGGGCAACGTTGAGCAATGTTGGGCAAGTTCAGGCAAAGTCGGGCAAACTTCAGCAAAGTCAGGTAAACATGCTCATATTTGCTGTACTGTTCCTTAAGCAGTCTGGTCTGCCCAGCATGAAAATAAAAAAGCAGTGACAGGGCTTGAACCCAGGATACTGTGCATTATAGTCACAGTACTGAACTACTAAGCCATGACAGCATTTCACTAGCACAGACACAGCAGGACAATTGTACACTAATGCAAACACAAAGAAATGCTGTATCATGACCCTAAAGAGGCATATGGGTAACCTCCCCCACAGGCCTATGCAGACAGAGAACAGCAGGCCAGGCGGTGTGATGTGGATTGGGTAGGCTATGAAGTCGCAATCTAATATACGTGACATTGGATGCTATGATCTGTAGTACAGTAGTATGCCTCATGCCAGTACGATAGGCTACAGTACAGACTGAAATGGTGTACCTTACATAGCAGTGCAGGCCTAGCAAATGTGTATAAGTGTCAGGTGAACCCCTCATCCGATGTACATCCACAGTAACAATCAGGTGTGCCCCCGGGTAGAAATGTACAAAGAATAGCTGTCCCCCCTGTATGTAGAAATGTTGATAAGTCTATGCAAAGTGTCTCATGGAAGCCCTGCAGGCACAGCATGATTCCTGTTGAGTTATGACACAAAGGTGAGCCCTGCAGTAAAATACAACTTGATTTTCCACACACATATAGTATAAATGTGTATACCGGGTGTGCTCACACACTTCAACAAATGTAGTGGATTTCATTCAGCAACACAATGAAAGGTCATACTGGGCATGCTCACATACTTAGGCCATGTCTGAGTACAGCAGTGGGCCACACATATCTGGCAGTTGCATGTTTCACCCCAGGAACCTGTCACTATTCACCAATCCTGCCTTGTGCACACAGTTATATGAAAACAGACAAATATAATATATTGGAACCCTGTCATAATCAAACTATGTACCACAAGTACTTAAGTTGTTCACAGAAAGTGAAAAAGCAAAGAAGATCAATAAACCTGCAATCAGTATCATCAATAAACAATGTGCACTCCAAATATTATCCAATCCATGTTTTGGCAAAGGAATCTGTGAAGGAGTCCATAGAGAACCATGACGCTTCCGTCCGCTATGTCATAAATAGCAATGTACACTCATATATGTCCTGAGTCAGTGCAAACTGTAAATGACTGACATTGCCAACATCCTGTCAGACAGGCCCATACATACATACCACCCTCTCACTGACAAAAGGCCCTATCATCATACCTGGAGATTGTGAAAGCACAGATATCACATATAGAATGGGTAAACAGCTCCTTCCAAACCTGAAAACACGGTGTCTGTGGGATTACATTGTTCCCCTAGCTGTGTCATAAGTGAACTCCAGAACAAACTGACCCTGCACCTGAACAGTCTGTTGAGACTCAGCCTCTGTACAGGATATGAAACTGTTGAATGTGTTACAGCAATGTTTAACACACTCCACATGTGTTGGTGCACAACAGACCATGGGAACTATTGTCTTATAAGCCTATTAAGCCTGATCTGCAAGGGCATAGAGTCCATCATGATGGAACTCATAATCAGAGCTATTGGGAGCCTACAAACACCCAACCCTATCAATTTTGGTTTGGTCATGGGCAGATCATGGTTCCCAAACCTGCTAGACTGTTTACAAGGCAGTCACCCAGGACATACATCAATGAAATGAGCTACACACGTCCCACATAGACCTTGAAAAGCCCTTTGCCAATATCCCAGACACATGTCGTAGCCACAAAATCAACAACCTGTACATAAATATGTCTGTCATCTGATGCATTGCCAACTGGGGCACAGATAGATCACACACGGTAAGAATTGTGTTCTCCTGTACAAGCTGATAATAACTGCTGTCCCCCATGGCTCAGTCCTGGGACCCCTCCTGTCTGGTGTATACTTTTCAGAAATACAGTCAAACACACCAGGGCTAGTGGATGACTGCCAAAAAGTTGTCATAATCGACGTTTGGGACAACAGAGACATCCTTAAAAAGGGTCTCAATCAGACAGATGTGGTGTCAAAATTATGCCCTCAAGCTACAGTCATACAAATACCACATAGGTGCCAACACCCTAAATTTGGAGGTGATAAGGGATCTATGGACAAATTTGTATAGTCATCTCTACTTCCAGAAACACATTCACAAAGTGGTCAGAAAATCATGCCATGTGTTCCCTCAAACTGCCAAGGTCTATGCATGTAGGTCAAAGGAGGTTCCCTCTACTCATCAGTCATCAGACCCATCAGAGAGTGCCACAACACACCTGCGATGAATCTGACTAGGCACATTCAGCAGCTGGAAAGACCAATGAAGTACCTCAACAAGAGGATTACTGGACTCAAACAGTTGCCCCATGCAACAAGACTGAATTTAACTCAATCTGTACTCTGTTGCATACTGTCCACTCAGGAGATCTCTGCCCAACAGACAGGTCCATGTCATGGCAACACTCAGATCTGCTCTGAGTTACAGCTCAATGGCAATAAATATACAGACCCAACTGATATTGCCAACATCCTGGCAGGTAGGATCAGTGTTAACTTTAACCCCCTCTTACCCATGAAAGAGCACATCTCTATAATGGAAGACTGCAAAGTTGCTGTCATCATGGCTGCACAGGTAAAAAACACTCTCCAAAGCCAGTATCACAGCATCCGTGGGGCCAGATAACTTCCCAGGCTGTGTTCTACACAAACTACAGAATGAACAGGCACCACACCAACATACCATGTTCAGTCATAGCCTCACCTCAGGCTTTGTGCCTGCTGAATGGTGCACAGCGATGGTTGTCCCACTACACAAGGGTGGAGACACCACGGACCCCAGGAACTAGTGCCCCATTAGCCTGATGAGCCTGCTCTTCAAGGCCATGGAATGTATCATCATACAACTTATAAAAAAAGACATTGGTAATCTCCAAACTCTGGACCACAACCATGTTGGGTTTGTAAAATGCAGATCATGTCTCCTAAACCTGATAGATGACATTGAAGCAGTCACTGGAACTGTAGACAAGGGTAAGGTGGTTTGCACAGCCTATGTAGATCTTGCCATGGCTTTCAACACCATCCCACACTCTGGAATTATAGATGAACCCACTAAACTAGGTATAAATTGCTATGTCACAAGATGGGTTGCCAACTGGCTTACTGACAGAACACACACTGTGAAAGTAGCAGACTCCATGTATGACTTTGGACTAGTGAAGTGTGCAGTATCACAGGGTTCAGTCCTGGGTCCTGTCCTGTTTTGTATCTACTTCCCTGAAGTAAACTTTAACATGGAAGGTCTGTGGCTAATGAAGTTTCCAGATGACTGCAAACTAGGAGCCATAATTGTAAATACTAAAGATGTGGACATCCTACAAAAGGGCCTCACTGAGACAGATGGCTGGTGTCAAAGCCATGGGCTCAAGCTCAATGCCAAAAGGTGCATTGTCATCCCCTTTGGTAAAAACTCTGTAGCCATGAACTACAACAAAGGCAGTAGTGTACTTAACACTGAAAGTGTGATAAGAGACCTTGGGTCACAGGTGGACAGTGGACACATCTGTGATAATCACATCCTCACAGTAGTCAGGAAATCCTTCTATGTGACACACCTCATCACAAAAGGTGTTTCATGCAGAATAGAAGAGGACATTGTACCCCTCTACTCATCATTCACTAGATCCATAATAGAGTACAACGCCCCTTTTGCTATGTACCTCACAAGACATCTACAACAACTGGAAAGCCTGCAGCAATACCTCACAAAGAGCATTAGCGGCCTGAAATACATGCCATACACAGACCATCTCAAAATGCTCCAGCTGTACTCTCTCGCATATCGCCTACTCAGAGGTGATCTCTGCCTAACATACAAAGCTATGTCAAACACAGAGCTGTTGGACATGCTCCATGTAAAACACTCACAATCCCTCTGATCTTTGGCCCCAAAACCACGAGTGGAATACAAAAGGAAGGGGTGTATCCATTTACCTTATGGATACCCACACCTTCAGGTTAGTGGCACAGCATGAGGCCTTGGAGACCATGCGAGTGCAACTAACATTGGGCAAAGCTGCATATCAGATTGTAGCATGCTACAGATCACCTACCTTGTCTCAGGAACCTCACTCAGTATTCCTGAGAACAGTGGAAAATATAAAGGTCCTATCAAACACCATTATATGAGGAGATTACAACTACCCAAACATTGAGTGGGAGAATTACTCGTGTACAACGTCCTTTGCCCAATGGCTCCACAAAGGGGGTGCCACAACAGAACCTGGAAACCATTGTCCTATAGGTCTACTCAGCCTGGTATGCAAAGCTATGGAGCAAATTATCATGGAACCCATAAACAGAGACATTGGGGTCCTCCAGACATTGGACTCTACCCAACTTGGCTTTGTTAAAGGCAGATCCTGCCTCCTAAACCTAGTTGACTTATTTGAAACAGTTACCAAGGACATAGATGGAGGTGAAGGTAGTCCACACAGCCCACCTGGACCTCACTAAGGACTTTCGACACCATTCCCCACTCTGTCATCATGGACAAGCTTACCAGCTTGAACATTAACAGCTATGTCACAGGATGGGTGTGCAACTGGCTCACAGATCAAACACACAAGTTCAGAGTTGCGGGTGCCATGTCCCACTCTAAACCAGTCAGAAATGGCATCCCACAGGTCTTGGTCCTGGGACCCCACCTGTTCAGTAGATACTGCTCAGAGGTACAGGCAAGCATGGGAGAAGTATGGCTGAACAGGTTTGCAGATGACTGCTAACTGTGGTCCATAATAGACTCTACAACTGACACAGACATCCTCCAGAAGGGTCTTACAGAGACAGATACCTGGTGTCAAAACAATGCCCTCAAGCAGAATGCCAAAGAATGCATAGTCTTCCCCTTTGGATAAAACAAAGTGCACACAAATTACCACATAGGTGGTAATCCAGTATGTACGGAGAAAGTAATTATGGCCCTGGGGACCCAGGTAGATAGTAAACTCTTCTTTGATGATCACATGGCCAAGGTGTTTAGAAATTCCTTCTATGTAGCCCACCTAATGTCATCTAATGTAACCCACTTTGTCTAGTCTGATGATGTCACCATCCTACAAATATACCTGTGGAAAGGAGAACTCACAGTAATGCGTATAGCACATCGTGTAAATGCGTACTCCTCTAGTTTCATAAAATAGTTAGGTAGGTGTTTGAATCCTGCACTTGACAAGTGTGTTTGTGTGTATCTCCTTGGAGCGAAGCAACCTTTTTGGAGATAGGTTTATACTAGGCTATCTGCCCTAAGGCATTTATAACACCTTAAAAGTGGTCTACTCATCTTTGTCAAGTCTGATGATGTCACCATGCTACAAATATACCTGTGGAAAAGGCAGCTCCTGGTAATGTGTATAGCATGTCATGTTAATGCATACTCTTTTAGTATCATACAGTAATTAGGTAGGGGTTTGAATCCTGCACTTGAAAACTATGTGTGTTTGTGTATGATCTCCTTGGAGAGATGCAACCTTTTTGGAGACTACTAAAACACCTTAAAAGTGGTATACTTATCTTTGTCAAGTCTGATGATGTCACCATCCTACAAATATACCTGTGGAAAGAAAAGCTTACAGTAATGTGTGTAGCATGTCGTGTTAATGTGTACTGCTCTGTTATCATAAAGTAGTTAGGTAGGGGTTTGAATCCTGCACTTGGTGACTGTGTGTGTGCTCTATGTGTGTGACACTGTTGGGCAATGTGTTGTGGGTTTTGCTTTTACTACTGTATAACATATCAGTATGACAACAGTATGTGCATTGCACGTCAGGTAGCTGCATGGCAAATACATATATGTACATGTGACCTCAGTTATTTCATAGGTGGGAACCCTGCCTTCTCCATGAACACATCTGTCATCTTTGCCAGAGTGTGCTGCCACTTTCCAGACCTTAGGTCACATATGTATGGTTGTGACAAGCCCAGCCACTGCAGTGATCCCTGGCCTAGGTCATCCGTGTCACACACACTCATTACAGTTTCTATTGAATAGCGTGAGTGAGGGTTTATGGCTGAGGTATATTTCAGACCTGTTCAAATGCAGCAAAGCCTGTCAATGATGGCTATCCAGTATAGGTGTACAACTACCTTTTTGGATATGCATGCAGACCCCTTATTGCTTATGTGATCCACCGAGGGATTTCAAAATACCTTTGGAAATGTGATTACCAAAGGAGAGATGATGTAACACTTGGCTGCATGTACACATCGGTACCTGTTTAACATGTTGGTGGCTACTACATAGGTTCATAGGTTTATACTAGGCTATCTGCCCTAAGGCATTTATAAGCCTAGCCCAAAGTTTTGTGGCTTACGCCACCCCTTATGTTAAAAAATACTGTACCCATTAGTTTGTTGTGCCTCTGTCCAGCAGTGACACAGAGATGATTCCCGGGGTAAACCTATGATCTCCCGTCCACCGGTCAAGATTTCTCTTGAACAGAGCCAGCGAGGTGCTCTGCCTCACATGGACCGGGATTTTATTCCACAGCATAGGGAGTCTCTGGGTGACAAATCTATCCCTCCAGCATGTCCTATTTATATCCGTGCTAAGGTTTAACTCACTTGCTCTAATGGATCTGGTAGATTTGGATTTTTTGAGGTGGAGCATGTCCATTAATTCTGGGTTGGACATGGCCTTGTATGTCAGGCACAGGTCACCTCTGAGCAGGCAGTATGCGACTGAATAGAGCTGGAGTTTCTTCAGTCTGGCAGCATATGACAGATTTTGGAGTCCCTTTATCCTTTTGGTGAGGAACTTTTGGGGTCTCTCCAATTGCTGCAGGTGTCGGGTGAGATACATCCCGAATGGGGCATTGTACTCGATCATTGGTCTGATAAGTGAAGAGTACAGGGAACAATGACCTCACTTGATCTGGATGTGAATCCCTTCATGATCAGGTGGGCAATGTAGAAGGTCTTTCTAACCACTTTAGCAATGTGAGTGTCAAAAGAAAGGCCACTGTCAACCTGGGTCCCCAGGTCCCTGATAACCTCTTCTGTGCTTAATGGATTGCCACCTATAAGGTAGCTTGGGGTTACCTTGTTTTTCCCGAAGGGTATGACTATACATTTTTTGGCATTTAACTTCAGGCCATGGCTCTGGCACCAGTTATCAGTTTTCGTGAGACCCCTCTGAAGGATATCTGTGTCCGATGTACTTTCCACTATGGCGCCCAGTTTGCAGTCATCTGCAAACTTTGTCAGCCATAGTCCTCCTATGTTTGCCTGTACTTCTGAGAAGTAGATGCCGAACAACAGGGGGCCAAGGACTGAGCCCTGTGGGACACCACTTGTGACCGGCTTGGAGTCTGACATGGCGCCAGCAACTCTAACCCTGTGGGTTCTGTCCTTTAGCCAGTTTGCAACCCATCTTGTGACATATGGGTTTACATTTAAGCTGGTAAGTTTCTCTATAATACCTGAGTGGGGTATTGTGTCGAAAGCTTTTGCAAGGTCAAGGTAGTCTGTATGGACTGCCTTTCCCTCATCAATGGCCTTGGTGACTGTTTCGAAGAAGTCGACCAAGTTCAAAAGGCATGATCTGCCCTTGACAAGCCCAAACTGGGTCGGATCCAATGTCTGCAAGTCCCCTATGTCTTTGTTTATGAGTTCCATTATGATCCTCTCGATAGCTTTGCAGACCAGGCTTGTTAAGCTTATGGGGCGGTAATTACCAGGGTCCGTAGAGGTACCGCCTTTGTGGTGTGGGACCACAGTTGCCGTATGCCACTCCTTGGGCACGTATCCTGTGGTAAGGCTAAGATTAAACAGCTGCCTTATATGCGGGTTTAGTTCCTCGTTGAGTTCATGTAGCACACAGCCGGGGACACCATCCGGTCCCATTGATGCTGTGTTTTTAGCTTTAGAGAGAGCAGCTTTCACCTGCGCATTTGAGATGTCTGGGAGGCTACACTCCACTGGGATAGTTATCTCTCCTTTTGGGGGGAGAGGGGGTGAAGTTTGCACTGAACCTGTCTGCCAGTATGTTGGCAATGTCTGTGGGTTCAGTGATTTTTGTATCATTTTGGACTAATTCTGCACATATCTGGGAGTTTCTACCCAGGTTTCTAACATAGCTGAAGAAGGCCTTATGACTGTCTTTTGAATCTATTGCAATTTTTCTCTCAAAGTTGGCCTTGGATGATTTTATGAGTGCTCGTATTTTTTACTAATAATGATCAAGGGTGTCTTCTTTTATGGATTTTGCTCTATCATGTAACAGCTTTCTCCTCTTATTGTAAAGTTTGTTTATGGCTGGGGTCCACCAGACTGGACGTTTGCCCTTGGTGGAAAGAGTCTTGGTTTTATTAGGGATTGCCTGATCCATGCAGTCCTGGAGGTGTTCGTAGAAGGCATTTGTAAGGGCTTCCGCAGCTTGGGTTGTGGTTTCCACTGGCTCTGAGGCCTTGAAGGATACCACACCAGTCTTGAGTAGTATGAAGTTTGCTTTAGAGAAGTTCTTCACTGTGGTCTTTTTTGTTTGGGGTGGGGGCAGGATGTGGATTTCCAGTGAGATAAGTTTGTGATCTGATCTCACCAATGAGGGATATACTTCCAGTGTGGAGCATTTTGTCCCCATGCTTGTGATGATGAGATCTAGTATGTTTTCTCCTCTTGTGGGAACGGTGACTAGTTGTTCCATGGCATTTGAATTTATGAACTCCAGGAACCTTTGGGCTAGAAAGTTGGGGCTTGAGTAATGTTCCCAGTCTATATTCGGGTAGTTGAAGTCACCCAATATAATGGTGTTTGGAGATACATTTATACCCTCCAGTGTCTTCAGGAAGGCTGTGTGTGGTTCCTGAGTTTGAGAGGGTGGCCTGTAGCATGCTACAAATTGTAGAGCAGTTTTGCCTATGGTTAATTGCACCTGGATGGTTTCCGATGCTTCGTGCGTTGCCACCAACCTGGAGGTGTGGGTATCCTTGATGAATATGGATACACCCCCTCCTTTTGTGGTGTGATCCGGGTTTTGGGGCCGGAACGCATGATATGAGGTAAAACCTGATAGTGCCGGGGTGCTCTCAGGAGCCTTGAACCAGGTTTCAGTCACAGCACAGACATCAATGTTCTCCATACTGAGAAGGGCCTCAAGTGCATGCATTTTGAGATTTAGACTTCCGGCATTGAGCAGCATTACCCTTAGTTTCTTCCCATTTTTGTTTTCTAGGGTGGTAGGTTTAGAATTTGAGCATAGCCTAAAAAAGGCACTATGGGGGTGGCAAGAGCCTTAGCCAATATCCGAAATCCCAGGGGTGACAGGTGCAAGCCGTCCCTTGCGAAGCAGCGTGGCTTGTCAAGCATGTCATCCCAGGCAGACAGACACTGGATCCCCTTTGAATGACACCAGAAATGAAGCCAATTGTTAAAGCTGATCATCTTGTCTCTATGTTGTGGCATCATTCTTGGTGAAGGAAGGATACTGCTCAGGGTCAGGGTCATACCTGCCTGGGCTACATAATCAGAGAGCTCCTCTATGTCTCTTTTCATGTAGTCCAGGGAGGTACGTCTCAGGTCGTTCACACCAGCATGGACAATGACTGTGTCATATTTGTACTTGCTGTGGAGTGACCCGAGTGCTTGTTTTATGTGGCAGATTCTAGCGCCCGATAGGCAGCTTACTGTGACCCTCTCCTTGTTCAGCCTGGTGAGTGGGACGTCAGTGTGTCTGACTATGGAGTCACCTATGACAAGTATGTTTGGTGTTGTATTTGGCCTTAAGGGCTGTGACTGCTTTGCACACTGATTTTGTGGTTTATGTGTTGCCTGTGGTGTGTCATGAGGTGTTTGATTAATTGTTGTGATAGCTTTATGTGAGACTGGTTTTGTGGTGTGTGTAGTTGCCTTCTCCTCCTGTCTGGTCTTGCCAGTCCTGAGTTGAGAGAGCTCAGCCTCCAGTTTGGCTAAATAGCTGCATCTCTCACAAGTATTTGTGTTATGTGGGAGGAGGAGAGGGTTGCCAGTGTACATGAGGCAATTGTAACATTGCCTCAGTATTCCCAAATTCACCAACTGGACAGGAGAGGACGCCAGCATCTGGCCCTTCGACATGCTAGAGAAATTTAGGGGTGTAACTGAATAAGAGAGGACTTAGTAAGGAAGTGGGTACTCCTGGGGGGGGGGGGTTGCTAGTGCGGGACTTTGTATAATACAGAAGTGCTAAACCTGAAAAGAAGATGCTTTTAAGACAAGTAAAAGCTTTTAGGAACAAGTGCTGCGCTTTTTAGTTAAGGGATATACTGTTTAGATTACTAGTAGAGCAGTTCTAAGGGAAAAAAATGAAGAACAGACTTTATGAAGCCAGAAAAAGTTTAACCTTGTTAAACCAGTGCTGCCCGATGCTGCTCTAGTGGCAACTCCGCGCTAAATCATGCTAAAGCACTCTAAAGCGTGCTTGATAGCAGGGGCTGGAAAGAGCCAGGAATTGACCCAAAACGGCCAATAAAACTACAGTTTCAAGTCAGTAACCACTCCCACAGGGGGCAGGGAAGCAGCTCAATGTTTTTCACTGCCACTGATCAACAGAGACTTTCCTTTAGCCCAAGCAAAAATGGCCTCAAGGAAACTTACAAAACAGTTCAAGAAAAGCAAGCCTGTAACTTGAACTTTTTTAAATCTCAGAAAAGTGGGAAAAAAGCAAGATTTTTTTTTTCGTTTTTCAGAGATAGCAGAGGTTCACAAGTAATATCAAGTTATAACAGTGCAGTAAATGACCCCACACAAGAGTGCTAGGTCAAAGACAGAAAATATGCAAGTTTTGAGAAAAAAACGATTTTAAAATTAAGTGCAAACAGGAAATTCAGTATACAGCTTTTGGTTGTGCTCTAAATACAGCTACTAATGCAGAAATCAAGTTTAACAAGCCAGAAAATGTGGGGATACTATGTTTTGTAAAGGTGGATTACTATGCTTTAGTTGGCTTATAGCTTTACAGCATGGGTTTGACAACAGGTATCTGTCTGTATGATACCCTTGTGGAGGATGTGTGTGTCATCTGGACAATGCATTATAGGCCACAGTATGCATTTCCAGACATGGACGGACATATCCCTACTGTGATTGCTTGTACACAAGAGAGCTATATGCCAAACAGGAGTGGTGTCAGGAATGGGTGCAGGCGAATACCACTGGTTACTGGCATAGTATAGTACCTGAAGGATACAAATGTTACTGTGTGTCCTACATCTGTGTATCACTTGTCAAGACATCATCTAACGATTGTTTATGGTCATGCTGTCGAGGTTAAGTATACTACCAGAATGCAAAACAATGACAGATACTAACAGTATCATCCACAGCACAGTGTCAAACCATGTCATACACACATGTGTACTCAAGTTCCAAAATGTGTGTAGTACAATGCATACTGGCCACCAATAGAAACTATGGAGTGTTACTGTGTAATACAGGGCATGTCACCCTGCCCATGTGTCCACTATGCAAGTACATGCAGACAGTGCACCTCCACCATGTTCACAAATGTACACCTGCAAATCTGTGCTATACACATCCCACACGTACTGTCCACTCTCTGACACATGCTGCCAATACTGCACACATCAGCCAAGTGGCACGTGGGCAGACAAAACACTATTGGAACTAACACTGGTGTAAACAATACTACATTGACAATCATATCTTTAATGCATCATGCCTGCTCAGCTACACCTTCAAGGATATCATTACACTTTACTGCAGACAACATGCTAACATTGCTATACTGCTATAAAGTCACCCTGTGCATCAGCACCATGGTAGCCTGTTCCTGCATCAATTTACAGATGACAGGAGGTGGCACAGGTTTCATCATATGCACAGGGTGTGTTGTTGGTTTGCCAGAGGCCTACATTGAGCCATACAATTGACATGTGTGTGTGTGTGTGTGTGTGTGTGTGTGTGTGTGTGTGTGTGTGTGTGTGTGTGTGTGTGTGTGTGTGTGTGTGTGTGTGTGTGAGGGCCAAGAGTACTGCTATGGGCCAATGCTGATGTAATGTGTGTGTGTATGGGTTTGCCCTAGGTGTCTGATTTATGTGTGTGTGTGTCTGCATGCACACAGTTCCACCACGTGGCTGCCATATATGGGGATTTGTGGGACAGCCACAGACTGTACCTGCCAGGCTTTACAGATCACCGTCTCTGGCCACAGATACAGTACCTGTGCCTGGCAGGGGTGCTACTGACAGTATCAGGTACTAAGCCAGACCGGGTACTAACCTCAGAGGTAGACAGATGTACACTGGACCCAGGTCCCTGCTGGGACTGTCCAGAGCCACGTGCACGTGGTCTTCTAGGACAGTCTATGGACAGCCCACCCCCAACATTGCTGGGGCTGGTACTGGCACTACGGGAGGGGCTGCGACTTGAGGGACGTCTGCGGCAATTGCCAGCTGCTGATGTTGCTGGCATACATCCACGTCAATGTCTCAACTGTCCTGCACTGTCCTGACACATGGACATGACATTGCGGGGGACATCTAATGTCTCACCCCAACGTCTAACAGTGACCTCAGTGCAATTACGGATGGCACCTGCTAGGTCAAGGACAGTGGTGTTATGTGCCCTCTGTGCCCTTAGTCCCTGTCTGGTGTACCGTTCCATATGTGCCTGTACCTCCATGACAGCCTGGAACATGTGTGAGGTTGTAAGACCTGTGGCAAGTCTGCCAGGGGCATGATGAACAGCAGTGCTCCGACGAGAACCCCTGGACATCTGCCTATGTGGTACTGTTCCAGACATCTGGGTATGGCTGCTGTGTGGGGATGCATGTGCCATAGATACCACACTGCTCTGGCCAATGCTGACTGTAGACTGTCCCTCAGCTAAGGGCATTGATGATGGATGTATTGGCAGTATGACTGTGTGCATGGATGGGGTGGACACTTGTGTACTGTCGATTGGTGGCCCAACGACAGACCCTGGAAAACATACCTGTGCCTCAACACACCTATCCTCATTATCACTATTTGGCTCAGTGACATCAGGTTCCCTGCTGCAGTGAATCAGCCCAACCTCAGCACCTGTGAGAGGAAGACAGGAAACACACTTTACGACCTGTACATGATATCGGAACACATGCACACATGCAGACATGCACACATGAACACATGCACACATGAACACATGCACACATGCACACATGAACACAAAACTATATATATAAACAGCAGCAAACAGCATGTATTTCACATCCAGGGCAGAGTCCTGCCCTGGATGTGAAATACGTGCTGTTTGGATATTTTACAATTTTTACACCACGCTCCTATCTGGTTCCATTCTTTTGCTGCTAGATTTATATATATATATATATATATATATATATATATATATATATATATATATATATATATATATATATATATATATATATATATATATATGTATCTAATATATATACATATATATATATATATATATATATATATATATATGTATCTAATATATATACGTATTTTATATATATATATATATATATATATATATGTGTGTGTGTGTGTATATATGTGTATATATATATATATATATATATATATATATATATATATATATATAAAAATGTGTGTGTGTGTGTGTGTGTGTGTGTGTGTGTGTGTGTATATGTATATAAATATATATACAGAAGCAAAACAAACAATAGACCAGCAAGTAACAAAATGAAGGAAGCCCTCACGAACAGCAGAACCAGAAGCAAAATTGGTAATTGTAGTTACTGTAAGTATCCAAAAGTAAAATCCAAGGCTTTCAAACAGTCAAACACAGCACCATAAACTTGGAAAAGCAGAACGCTAGTTTATTTAATACAAAAAAAAAGCGTTTTCGCTATAGACACTGCTATAGCTTCCTCAGAGACTGATTTAAAATTAGCGCCAAAAGAGGCAGTTTTAAAAAGTACATGCTTACGTCAGTTTGTGCATATCATTAATTAAAAAGACACACACTAAGTACGCTGTGTCATATCATACAATACGTTTTACAAGCTAGATGTAAAATATAACTAATTTAATGCTAACTATAGCAAGTACAAGAAAACAAAAAAGTAGTAATGGCAAATAAAAATAAAGTAGTAAAAACATACTGAGACAAAACAGTATACAAAAACAAGAAGTTATTACTACAAGGGGCTACTTCAAAAATAATAAAAAGGTGTTAAACTAAATGTGAATAGACTTAACACCATTTTAAAAATAATAAAAATAAAATAGTAATAATAATAAATATCCTTAATAAGGCTATAATTTATCTACTGTAACTTCTCATTTTTAATATACATGAAATGTTACAATGTTCATTTAAGCCAGGGTAGGTAAATTAATTTAATAGAAGCTGCCATTCAAGTTCTCTAACTTCTAAGAGTAGTTGGACTGGGCCACCTCTCAGTGGGCATAAAACTTGATCAATGGCCAAAAATTGAAAACTATGGCCTGGGTTTTTAATGATGTGCTTTGCCAGCGTGTTCTCTTTTTTTGCATTCCTTATAGCGTAAGAATGTTCGTAAATTCTGTCCTGTAACCTGCAGTCAGATTTACCCACATAAAAAGCGTCACAGCAATTACATAAGGCCAAATAAACTATTGATCTAGATTCGCAGTTAAGTTTGCGAATAATATTAAATTTCCTACCCCTGATTAAAAATGAGTTAGACACTTTAATTAGGTGGCAATAGTTACAAGCGCCACATTGTTATGACCCTTTTTGCCTAGTAGTTATGACAAATTCCTTATTCCTTTCTAGCAAAAATTTTAAATTGTTGCCACGTCTACAAATAATTTTAGGACACTCTCCAAGTTTGTCCTGTAAAAATTTGTTGTTTGAAATAAAATGCCAGTTTTTAAATAATATACTTTGAATTTCCCTTGAATGTATATTAAACGTGGTAATGAAACTAATTACAAAGTTTTTATTCATGTCATTTCCTTCGACATTCAAGTCAACTTCATTAACCAAACTAATGGCTATAATTGAAGTATTAGACTCAGATGACTGTAATAGAACAGTCTTATGAGTTAGTAAAGCAGGGTAGTGACCGACTAAATGTTTAGCCAAAACTTCGTCTAATAATTCATTAAATAAATTCAAGGGGTAGTCCCTATTGGTAAACATATCCTTCAAGGATTCACATTCCTCAAGAAAGGCTGTTTCTCTACTGCACATCCTAGATGCATGAATCAGTTGACCCTTAATAATTGCCCTCTTTTGTTTAAAAGGATGAGAGCTGTTGACGTGCAGTAGGGAATTACAGTACGTTGGTTTTCTATATATACTGGAAAAGTATTCAGACCTTGTTTTATCTTTACTAAGTTTCACATCAAGGTAATCAATATCACTGTCAGAAAACTTGTACGGAAATTTTAAAAAGTTAGTACTTTCATTAAGTGAGTCAACAAATGATGATGCTAATGTACTGTCACCTCTAAAAAGGATAAAGATATCATCAAGATATCGAGTGTAATACTTAACGTTTTGCATTCTATCCATGTTATCAAAAATGTGGGTCTTCTCCCAATAAGCCATAAACAAATTGGCGACACTCGCGCCACAGGGAGACCCCATTGCAATCCCTTGTTTTTGTAGGTAATATTTCCCATTGAAAGTGAAGAAATTAGACGTTAAGATGATGTCAAGTAATTCTGAAACAATGTCTATCTCTCTTTGAGTTGCTTTCAGTTCAATTAGCATCAATACTATCCATTCAACAGCCTCTTGGTGGGGAATGGACGTATAAAGGTCCACCACATCTATAGTGAGGAAGTTAGATTGATTACAAAAATCCACATTGCCAACATTTCCCAAAAAAGACCAAGAGTCTTTACAAATTTGGGACAAACCTTTCAAGTATTTAGACAAAATCTTTTCAACCAGTTGTGCACATGGATAAGTAAATGAAAGCCGACTGTCGATAAGAGCTCGTAGTGGGGGGTCAAACAAGTCCTTATGGATCTTTGGGATACCGAAGATAACCGGTGTTTTTGGCATTGTAATATCTATATAATTAAGCGTGTCAATATCAGTTTTTCCACTGATAAAAAGGTCATTAAAGTAACCCCTATTTCTAGAAAAAGCTGTGTTCATTTCGTTCAAGGAAGATTTACTATAAGCTGACCCACTTAAAATCAGTTCCATTTTATCTATATAAGCATAGTTATCAAAAATAACAAGTCCTCCACCTTTATCTGGTTTAACTACACGTACAGGAGCTGCACAAAGTTGTTCAAAGGCCAGAGATTGTTATAAGGTAATATTATATTTTAAGGAAGTATTACAGTAATTACTAGGTGAAGTTAAGTGCCTAAAATCTAGCTCACAAACTTTTTCAAACAACAAGTCAGTGTGCAAAGGAGGGTTGAACGTACTAGCAAGTTTTAAACTTCCATTCTTGTTATGAGTACTGTTGTTGAATAAAAGAGTTAAATTCAATTTTCTAACAAAACATTTAAGATCAATAAGAGTTTTGACCAAGTTACATCTTGTAGTTGGAACAAAAGTGTTTCCATATGCTAACATTTCAACACGACATGATGTCAGGTTAAAACTAGAAAAATTGTAAATTGTGAAGTCACCCTTAACATTGGTCAAAATCTTAAGTCCTAAGTCATTAGAAAAATTGGAACAAGTCTCAGTTCTATCTTTCATTTCCGGTTGTTGTTCCAGTACCTCTTGCGTTGTGGTCGAGGGTTCCATTTCCCTAAAAAATGACCGGAGGAATTTTCATTCCCATTGGAGTTACCCTGGTTGAAATTGAAATCTAATAAAAATAAAAATAAAAAGTTAGTTAGGGATAGGCTAAGTTACAGTAATGACATGGCTTACCCAAAACTTAAAGCTAGCTTTAGTGTAAACCATGATACTGGGAATACTGGAGGAGGCAGCGATGATGTGCACCCTTCCACATCAAGCGATGCTAATTTAGAAGATCTGGCTGACAATTCCAGCTATCAACCTTCTTGAACGCTTAGACATAGTAATAGAATAAAAGAAAATAACAGCAGGAACTACCAACAGAACAACCAGGGTAACTCCAATGGGAATGAAAATTCCTCCGGTCATTTTTTAGGGAAATGGAACCCTCGACCACAACGCAAGAGGTACTGGAACAACAACCGGAAATAAGAGATAGAACTGAGACCTGCTTCAATTCTTCTAATGATTCAGGACTTAAGATTTTGACCAATATTAAGGGTGACTTTGTAATTTACAATTTTTCTAGTTTTAATGTGATACCTTGTCTTGTTGAAATGTTAGCGTATGGCAACACTTTTGTTCCGACTACAAGATGTAACTTGGTCAAAACTCTTATTGACCTAAAATGTTTTGTTAGAAAATTGAATTTAAGACTCTTGTTTGCAACAATAGTACTCATAACAAGAATGGAAGTTTAAAACTTGCTAGTACGTTCAACCCTCCTTTGCACACTGACTTGTTGTTTGAAAAAGTTTGTGAGCTAGATTTTAGGCATTTAACTTCACCTAGTAATTACTGTAACACTTCCTTAAAATATAATATTACCTTAGAACAATCCCTGGCCTTTGAACAACTTTGTGCAGCTCCTGTACATGTAGTTAAACCAGATAAAGGTGGAGGACTTGTTATTTTTGATAACTATGCTTATATAGATAAAATGGAACTGATTTTAAGTGGGTCAGCTTATAGTAAATTTTCCTTGAACGAAATGAACACAGCTTTTTCTAGAAATAGGGGTTACTTTAATGACCTTTTTATTAGTGGAAAAAATTGATATTGACACGCTTAATTATATAGATATTACAATGCCAAAAACACTGGTTATCTTCGGTATCCCGAAGACCCATAAGGACTTGTTTGACCCCCCACTACGAGCTCTTATCGACAGTCGGCTTTCATTTACTTATCCATGTGCACAACTGGTTGAAAAGATTTTGTCTAAATACTTGAAAGGTTTGTCCCAAATTTGTAAAGACTCTTGGTCTTTTTTGGGAAATGTTGGTAATATGGATTTTTGTAACCAATCTAACTTCCTCACTATAGATGTGGTGGACCATTATACGTCCATTCCCCACCAAGAGGCTGTTGAATGGATAGTATTGATGCTAATTGAACTGAAAGCAACTCAAAGAGAGAGATAGACATTGTTTCAGAATTACTTGACATCATCTTAACGTCTAATTTCTTCACTTTCAATGGGAAATATTACCTACAAAAACAAGGGATTGCAA